>NC_139626.1:14431081-14463581 GCF_964638095.1 Poromitra crassiceps
ATTGCGATTTTTGTTTCTTTTTCTTTTCTTTTTTCAGTTTGTTTGCTTTTTTACACTAGATTAGAACATGGGAAAAGTTGAATCATACACTAGAGACTGTATATTATATCATGAGTAGGGCTGGGCGATATAGTTAAAAACAGGGGCGGACTGGGATCATAATTCAGGCCGGGCATTAGATACCAAGCAGGCCAGGCCGATATGGGCCGACGCGCGTGAAATTTGGGCCGTTTGAAGCCCAATTTGGGCCGTTTGAAGCTCAATGTGGGTAGTTTGAAGCCCAATTTGGGCCGTTTGAAGCTCAATTTGGGTCGTTTGAAGCCCAATTTGGGCCATTTGAAGCCCAATTTGGGCCAAGTCCAATTTTACAATGAGATGCACCCACTTTAACCCTGAAATGTAATTATTACTTCAGACTAACTAATAAAGTAATAAAACCACTAGTAAACCAGTAGGCGGCGCCTGGCCTGCTGTTCAGTGAGTGGCCTGACTGCGGGCACCAAAAAAAAAAAAAAAAAAAAAAATCGTGACATTAAAAATCGCGATACTTAGGTGAATCGATTTTTTCTCCCACCCCTAGTGGAAAGTGTATGTGTTCAGCAAGATAATCTTCACAAATGAGGACCACATTTATGGCTTTTGAAGCATTTTCTGAAAATTGTGTAAAAACAAACAAACAAACAAACAAAAACGAATTTACGTGGTAATGTCCAGGTCTTCCAGACTCATTGCTGCAGGACTCTATTGGGGAGAAAACGGGAGGATTTAAAAAAAAATAACGAGGCTAGGTCGGAACCTAGCATATGGCCAGCGCGATAAAGCGTTCACGAGCATCGGCACTCAAATCGGCACGCAAATTGGACTGGACAATAGGGCCCGTTTGCGCTGGCCAAAAAAATCAATGCATCTACACAGTGCTACATGTAATCACAGACTCGTAAAACATTTCCCATTCCATCTGAAAGCATTGGTCTTTCTGTCAGTGCTCATTACTTTCCTGTGTGTGTGTGTGTGTGTGTGTGTGTGTGTGTGTGTGTGCACGCGCGTCTCAGGGTTTATCTCCAACCTGACCATCCAGAGGCAGCACTTCCCAAGCGACGATGACCAGACGGGCGCTGCCAAGGCCTTGATGAGGCTGCAGGACACCTACCAACTGGACACTAACATCATCTCCACCGGAGAGCTGCCAGGTGAGCAGGCCATGACATCAGAAGAGAGGAGAGTCCAATGGGCTGCAGTTAGAAAACACCAAAGCAGATTGGAATGTAGAGATTATTATTATTATTATTATTATTATTATTATTATTATTATTATTATCATTGATGATTAACAAAATTAGGCAAATGTATGAAAGAAATGAGCTGTGCAGAGAAGGTCCAAAAAAGGATTATTTTTAATGCATAAGTCCCAGCACAACTCACAAAAGGGAAGTTAAATCCAATCCTGTGGGCTCCCCCTCTCTCCCGCCCCTCTCTCCTGCCCCTCTCTCCTGCCCCTCTCCTGCCCCTCTCTCCTGCCCCTTTCTCCTGCCCCTCTCTCCCACCCCTCTCTCCTGCCCCTCTCTCCTGCCCCTCTCTCCTGCCCCTCTCTCCTGCCCCTCTCTCCCGCCCCTCTCTCCTGCCCCTCTCTCCTGCCCCTCTCTCCCGCCCCTCTCTCCCGCCCCTCTCTCCCGCCCCTCTCTCCTGCCCCTCTCTCCTGCCCCTCTCTCCTGCCCCTCTCTCCTGCCCCTCTCTCCTGCCCCTCTCCTGCCCCTCTCTCCTGCCCCTCTCTCCTGCCCCTCTCTCCCGCCCCTCTCTCCTGCCCCTCTCTCCCGCCCCTCTCTCCCGCCCCTCTCTCCCGCCCCTCTCTCCCGCCCCTCTCTCCCGCTCCTCCCTCCCACCCCTCTCTCCCGCCCCTCCCTCCCGCCCAGGCACCAATGGCTTGTACAAGAGTTCTCTGACGGTGGATGACTGCTACGAGCTGGGAAAGATCGCCTACTCGGAGTCAGACTACTACCACACGGAGCTGTGGATGGCCCAGGCCCTCATGCAGCTGGACCGCGGCCACGAGTCGCCCGTCGTGGACGCCGTCACCATCCTCGACTACCTCAGCTACTCCATCTACCAGCAGGGGGAGCTGGAGAGAGCGCTGGAGCAGACCAAGAGACTGCTCTCACTGGGTGCGTACCACTCACTCACATACACGGAGGAAGCAGATCGAGACTCCGTTTTAATCACTGCACTAGTTCCATCAATCAGAAGTAATGTAACATTAGTGTCAAACTGCCACTGGAAGTCTGGTCTGTCATTCTGAGTAATCTATTAACATGAGAATTAATCCTCTATTTCCCGTAGGGGATCAGTCATTTACAGTCTTAATCTTAGTTTTACAGTCTTTAATCTGCTGTTGCCTCTGACAGATCTCTCTGTTTGTGCTGTCAGACGACGGCGAAACTATTACTAAAGATGATTTGATCAAGGGTCACAAAATGCTACCAGCCCGGAAAATACCGTTAGCCAGTTAGCATTTTGTGACCCTAGATCAAGTGTGTGATCCATCATCTCCATCCTTGTCCCATGGCGTAGTGTGAAGATCTTTTTGAGGCGCTCTTGTAGTGTGACCTACAGTGACATTTGAAATGTGGGGGGGGGGGGGGGGAATAGCATGCTGACTCAACCGCTCTTCTTTTGGATAAAGGACAAAAACATGTAAATACGTTTCAAATAAGCACAAGAACCGGAAACACTTCTCTGTAACTCTGTGCTTTGCAATCCATTCACTCCTCACCGTCTGACCATGTGACTGTCCCGTGCCCGTCAGACCCGGATCACCAGAGAGCCAACGGCAACCTGAAATACTTTGAGTACCAGCTGGCCAAGCAGAAGAAGGCCGAGGAGAAGGAGAAGAAGGAGGGAGAGCAGATGGAGCAGAGGGAGGTGGAGACGTCCAAGGGCCGACCGGCCGACTACCTGCCGGAGAGGAAGAAGTACGAACAGCTGTGTCGCGGAGAGGGCGTCACGATGGTGAGGAGGGAGGAGAGGGCATCACGATGGTGAGGAGGGAGGAGAGGACGTCACGATGGTGAGGAGGGAGGGAGAGGGCATCACGATGGTGAGGAGGGAGGGAGAGGACATCACGATGGTGAGGAGGGAGGGAGAGGGCGTCACGATGGTGAGGAGGGAGGGAGAGGACGTCACGATGGTGAGGAGGGAGGGAGAGGGCGTCACGATGGTGAGGAGGGAGGGAGAGGGCGTCACGATGGTGAGGAGGGAGGGAGAGGGCGTCACGATGGTGAGGAGGGAGGAGAGGGCATCACGATGGTGAGGAGGGAGGGAGAGGGCGTCACGATGGTGAGGAGGGAGGAGAGGGCATCACGATGGTGAGGAGGGAGGAGAGGGCATCACGATGGTGAGGAGGGAGGAGAGGGCGTCACGATGGTGAGGAGGGAGGAGAGGGCATCACGATGGTGAGGAGGGAGGGAGAGGACGTCACGATGGTGAGGAGGGAGGGAGAGGACGTCACGATGGTGAGGAGGGAGGGAGAGGGCGTCACGATGGTGAGGAGGGAGGAGAGGGCGTCACGATGGTGAGGAGGGAGGAGAGGGCGTCACGATGGTGAGGAGGGAGGGAGAGGGCGTCACGATGGTGAGGAGGGAGGGAGAGGGCGTCACGATGGTGAGGAGGGAGGGAGAGGGCGTCACGATGGTGAGGAGGGAGGGAGAGGGCGTCACGATGGTGAGGAGGGAGGAGAGGGCATCACGATGGTGAGGAGGGAGGGAGAGGGCGTCACGATGGTGAGGAGGGAGGGAGAGGACATCACGATGGTGAGGAGGGAGGAGAGGGCATCACGATGGTGAGGAGGGAGGGAGAGGACATCACGATGGTGAGGAGGGAGGGAGAGGGCATCACGATGGTGAGGAGGGAGGGAGAGGACATCACGATGGTGAGGAGGGAGGAGAGGGCGTCACGATGGTGAGGAGGGAGGGAGAGGACGTCACGATGGTGAGGAGGGAGGAGAGGGCGTCACGATGGTGAGGAGGGAGGGAGAGGGCATCACGATGGTGAGGAGGGAGGGAGAGGGCGTCACGATGGTGAGGAGGGAGGGAGAGGACGTCACGATGGTGAGGAGGGAGGGAGAGGGCGTCACGATGGTGAGGAGGGAGAGGACATCACGATGGTGAGGAGGGAGGAGAGGGCGTCACGATGGTGAGGAGGGAGGAGAGGGCATCACGATGGTGAGGAGGGAGGAGAGGACGTCACGATGGTGAGGAGGGAGGGAGAGGGCATCACGATGGTGAGGAGGGAGGGAGAGGACATCACGATGGTGAGGAGGGAGGAGAGGGCATCACGATGGTGAGGAGGGAGGGAGAGGGCGTCACGATGGTGAGGAGGGAGGAGAGGGCATCACGATGGTGAGGAGGGAGGGAGAGGGCGTCACGATGGTGAGGAGGGAGGGAGAGGGCGTCACGATGGTGAGGAGGGAGGAGAGGGCATCACGATGGTGAGGAGGGAGGAGAGGGCATCACGATGGTGAGGAGGGAGGAGAGGGCGTCACGATGGTGAGGAGGGAGGAGAGGGCATCACGATGGTGAGGAGGGAGGGAGAGGACGTCACGATGGTGAGGAGGGAGGGAGAGGACGTCACGATGGTGAGGAGGGAGGGAGAGGGCGTCACGATGGTGAGGAGGGAGGAGAGGGCGTCACGATGGTGAGGAGGGAGGAGAGGGCGTCACGATGGTGAGGAGGGAGGGAGAGGGCGTCACGATGGTGAGGAGGGAGGGAGAGGGCGTCACGATGGTGAGGAGGGAGGGAGAGGGCGTCACGATGGTGAGGAGGGAGGGAGAGGGCGTCACGATGGTGAGGAGGGAGGAGAGGGCATCACGATGGTGAGGAGGGAGGGAGAGGGCGTCACGATGGTGAGGAGGGAGGGAGAGGACATCACGATGGTGAGGAGGGAGGAGAGGGCATCACGATGGTGAGGAGGGAGGGAGAGGACATCACGATGGTGAGGAGGGAGGGAGAGGGCATCACGATGGTGAGGAGGGAGGGAGAGGACATCACGATGGTGAGGAGGGAGGAGAGGGCGTCACGATGGTGAGGAGGGAGGGAGAGGACGTCACGATGGTGAGGAGGGAGGAGAGGGCGTCACGATGGTGAGGAGGGAGGGAGAGGGCATCACGATGGTGAGGAGGGAGGGAGAGGGCGTCACGATGGTGAGGAGGGAGGGAGAGGACGTCACGATGGTGAGGAGGGAGGGAGAGGGCGTCACGATGGTGAGGAGGGAGAGGACATCACGATGGTGAGGAGGGAGGAGAGGGCGTCACGATGGTGAGGAGGGAGGAGAGGGCATCACGATGGTGAGGAGGGAGGAGAGGACGTCACGATGGTGAGGAGGGAGGGAGAGGGCATCACGATGGTGAGGAGGGAGGGAGAGGACATCACGATGGTGAGGAGGGAGGAGAGGGCATCACGATGGTGAGGAGGGAGGGAGAGGGCGTCACGATGGTGAGGAGGGAGGGAGAGGGCGTCACGATGGTGAGGAGGGAGGAGAACACGAACACACGCACATTTCAATGATTTATTTATAGATACAAGGTACATAAACACTAATAATGCAATTCAAGGCCTTGAAAGTTTTTGAAAATAGACATAAATAGACACTGGTCTAGTTACATTAAATTGGCAGTTTGCGGGCTGTTGGGTTGGGTTTGGCATTAACGCATATTTTGGTGGGGCGGGCGGGGCAGACTGGCTCTGCTAGTCGGTTGCGCTGGTGTAGGCCTTAAAAAAACCCGAGCCGTGCACCGCTAATGTGCGTGCATGAGTCGAGTGATGCAAGCGAGAAAGCTAACGTGAAGCTAGCATTGGAAAATGTCAACATCTTCAGTGTTGACATCGTATTTGACCTTGATCCGTGTCTCAAACTGCCGTGTTGGGTCCTTGAATTTGAAGGAAAGTCTGTGAATTTGATGTTTATGGTGTGGGAACCCTGATCTTCTTCTGTCTTTTGTGTCTCTTTCTCCCAGACTCCTCGGAGGCAGAGTCGCATGTTCTGCCGTTACTTTGACAACAACCGCCACCCGCTGTACGTGATTGGTCCGGTGAAGCAGGAGGACGAGTGGGACCGCCCCCGCATCCTCCGCTACCACAACATCGTGTCGGACAAGGAAATCGAGAAGGTCAAAGAGCTGGCCAAACCCCGGGTGAGTACGCAGCTCTTACCCAGAATGCCTTTCAGCGAGCCCCACCGTAGAATGAACTTCAATAGACGATTGGTCGGAAAACAAATAAAAGCATCACAAAACAAGAAATGATGTAGAAAAAGCTGTTTGCATGATCAAACTCATATTGAAGACACAGTATTAATGCATTACACCACGTTTTGGGGAGATTTGGCCGATTTTAAATTGTTAAGCTTGTTAATTCTGTGAGCATAGATACTAAAATGATCCGCGTGTCCCTGGTACAGTGGTAGATCTTTTGCTCCTCTGCTCCATGCTAACACTAGCATACGATCTTTTGCTCCTCTGCTCCATGCTAACACTAGCATACACTAGGTCCGTTTTTCTCAACCTTTTTCACATCAAGGAGACATAATTGAATCCACATCAACCCGGGTCGCAGGTTCAAGCCCCTGTGTTTCCTCCTGCTGGGTCGGGTGTCCATAAAGGCACAATTTGCCGTGGGAAGCCAGATTACGGGTATGTGTCCTGGCCGCTGCACTAGTGCCTCCTCTGGTCGGTCGGGGCACCTTGTCGAGAGGGACGGGAACTGGGGGGAATAGCGTGATCCTCCCATGCGCTATGTCCTGCCGGTGAAACTTCTCGCTGTCAGGTGAAAAGAAGTGGCTGATGACTGTATACATGTATCGATGGAAGCATCATGCTAGTCTACAACTCTCCCCAGATCGGCAGAGGGGGTGGAGCAGCGACGGGGACAGCAGGGGAAATGGCTTGTTTGCAACCATGTGGTTCCGATGAGGTCAAAAACAGCGCTGGAGGGCAGCCCTCCAGACCTCCTGTATGGAGAAGCTATGGAGAATGGAAGATAGCAAGTATGCAAGAGGGTTGGATGCCGCTCCACGCTGCAGGTATCACCAGAAGATTGCAAAACATATAGGATATGATCCATATACAATGAAGAGAAGCGATCTTTCCAGCAACTTGTCCGATTTGCCCGGTGTCGAGGCGGTAGACAAATTACCTCGTCCTCCAGATCTCGTACTACATGCCGTACATGGCATGTTTTTTTTATCCATTATCTCTGAAAAACAAAATTTTCAGTGAGTTTTTTTTACTTGTTTTGTTTCTTTGCATTTTAGGGATTCTAAAGTAGCCCTTGTTTTTCTCTCCATTTGACCGGTTTGGAACAGCCATAAACAGGGCAAACCATAAGCATTTTGCTGGTGCTTTCCTATCGCTATCCTATGTAGCAAATGTAGCCTGCTCTGCTGCTGGTTGCCCTCCAGCATGATCTGCACGTCTCACCCACTATACAGCCAATGATCTCGCCCCTTGATGGGACGTCACCTGAAAACAAGCTATTGGCCAAGTACACACTGCCAGGACTTCAGGGTCTTCATCTGACAGGCAGACATTCAATCTGCTGTAGACGTCTTTTCCCACTAGCTGGCGCCAGCGCTTCAGGAATGGTGGCAGCACCCAGAGCAAAACAGATACACGACCATAGGGAGGGTTAGGTGGGTTTAAGGGGCTATAAACTGAACTGAACTGAAACGATTAGTTGAGATAGTCGATTGACAGAAAATGTACCAATTATAAGTTTGATAATGAATTAACCGTTTCAGTCATTAACCAATACCAAACCAAAATAGCTGGTTACAGCTTCATAAATGCCAAAATGATTTGTCTGTTGGTCAGACTAAATGTCTGTTGGTCAGACTAAGTGTCTGTTGGTCAGACTAAGTGTCTGTTGGTCAGACTAAAGTGAATAATTTGAAGAATCACTTTATGCTCTGGTAACCTGATGGACATTTGTCATTATGTAAGCAACACAATTTCGCCCGCACTCCACAGTGCCCCAAAACATGAAAACAGACAGCCACAGTACAGGGGCTCAGCAGGACCAAAAAGCACCAGTGCAGTGCGACAGTAGATGAGAGTGAGCGAGTGTCGGCGCGCCGGGCGGGGAGTCAGTGTGTGTCTCCCTGTAACTGTCACCCGATTGGCTCCACAGCTGCGCCGTGCCACCATCTCCAACCCCATAACTGGTGTGCTGGAGACGGCCCACTACCGCATCAGCAAGAGGTAAGACCACGCCTATGTCGCCTGGCCAGGAGGGTCACCCAGCACCCACACACCCATCTCTGCACCCTGCACCCTGTCCTCCCCTCTGTTTTAGCGGACGTCCTGGCAAGAGGACTCTGTCTCTTTAATGTCCCAGGAGGCAGCAGACTCTGTCTCTTTAACATGGTCCCGGGAGGCAGCAGCACTCTGTCTCTTTAACGTCCCGGGAGGCAGCAGGACTCTGTCTCTTTAACATGGTCCCGGGAGGCAGCAGGACTCTGTCTCTTTAATGTCCCGGGAGGCAGCAGGACTCTGTCTCTTTAACACATTGAGTGCCAGCGACGCCATATGGCGTCATTAGAAATTTACCGTAGGCTGCCAGCGACGCCAAATGGCGTCAATAACTCCAAATTGTTTTTTTGACGGGGGGGTGTCGATCTAACCCTCTTACATCGCCTCTTACAATATGAGAGCTATTGAATGTGTCTAACCTATTTTACAGAACCCTTAGGTGGCGACAGCGCTGTCCAGATGAGAGAAAGTGGAGTTAAACACACAGAAGAAGTCGTTGGGGAAAAGGAAATCGCATCGCATCCGTCCGTATGCATCGATATGCATGAAGCATATAGCTGTGCCTGCAGCAGCCAATCTGCTGTCACAATTGAGCACCTCCGTGTCCGCTGCAACAGCCCATCCGCATGATCAGCCGTGGAGTTGTTATTATTCTCAACTGGAAGCATGGGAGCTGGTGACAAATACACGCGGCTGTAAAAAAGCTGGATGTAGCGGACTTTTCAGTGCAGAGCAAACGCAGGCAGCAGAAAGCCCCAGAGACACGCCCAGGAGGAGGAGTGTGCAGTTGAGGGGGGGGGGGGGGGGGGGCACGCAGAGCAGCATACAACACCCAGACAGCAGGACAGGATTTGCAAACGCAAGCTAGAATATCTGATGCCCACCAGCAGTAAATCAAGACCAGCAAGAAGCTGCAACCAGCAGCGCACGCAGGGGCCAGCGCTGCTGGTTGCAGCTAAAAAATATTATTTGGCCAAACAAAATTCCTTTGTTTTCACTCTTTTATTGAAGGAAATTATTTTTGAGGTGTCATTACATCAGAAAATATTAGCAATGAGTCAATGATGTGCTTGAAATGCTTCCTTTCACAAAAGGCTGAATATCTCAGGTTCTAGAAAAAAAGTGGCTGTTTTTGGTCAAATCAAGCTATCTTCTCCGGCTCATAACTAAAGAACGGAAAATGGGATCAATAAACTTTTTTTTGCAGGTGATAGAAGAGAGTCTCATCGTTATTTGTGCGTGTTCAGTGTTTACATAGTAATATCACACAATATTCTGTGGGCTTCGAGAAATCACTGAAAACGCTCTGAAACTCTGGCACTGGGAGCGTCCGTTCTCCAAAAGTGGCTGGCACTCAAAGTGTTAACATGGTCCCGGGAGGCAGCAGGACATCCAACAGCTTCACGTCTCCTCTGTAGATCAGTCAGCCTGTCCTGTTTATCACTAACCATGTCAACTATTATAACAAACACATTGAGTTTAACCATGTCAACTATGATAACAAACGCACTGTTACATCAGAGTTTTTGTCTCTGAGAAATCAGCACCGGCCTTCTGTTACCATTTGGTGAACAGAAAGTCAATGGGTATGAAACCATTGCATTCAAAATCCCATTCCAGTGCTTTGAGCGGGTTCTATGATGTATTCTTACTACAGCTATGGAAGTGTAGGGGGGCATCTGGGTCAAAGCACTCGCCTACTACCATGGAGACTCGCGTTAGAGTGTGGACAAAGTATCCCTTTGGGGGGCGGGAGGGAAGCGGGTGTCAATGTCAGTTTTGTTCAAGATAAGTGGTATTAAGACACATCCCTAAACCCTCCAGGCCTGACCGGCTCACACGTACAGCCATGTGTGTTCAATCTGTGACGGCTTGATATCTTTGGTTCTGGTTCATCCAAACGGCTCAGTCTCTAAAAACTAACTCGAGCCTAATCACAAATTTCAATTCCTTTTCACAACCTGCACCCATTTCTTTCCCTCCCTGCCTCTCTTTTCCATTCAAACCTGTTCCCCCCTCGCTCTTCACGCTTTGCTCAATAACACTTAACTCTGCACTGATCTTATCCCAGCGAAAGCACAGGAATGTTCTGTAAGTATGTGATCGTACGGACAGACAATCCACTCCCCTCTCTTGTCTCAGTGCGTGGCTGGCAGCCTATGAGCATCCGGTGGTGGACAAGATCAACCAGAGGATCGAGGACATCACAGGCCTGGATGTCACCACCGCCGAGGAGCTGCAGGTAAAAGTGGCTACAGACTACAAGAGCCACGTCGGGTCGTCGGTCTCTGTTCCTTTCACACTATACAACGTTCTGTCTTGTAATCAGAAGTCTTTGAGTCATAACATTTTATTTTATGGGGTGGGGGCGGTTGGTATACGCAGTGGAAGTGGTCCCTGTGAAATTTGGTTTGGTACGTAGTGCTACTTGGACGGGAATGTTTGGGAACCCCTGCTCTAACATGTTACAAATAGCTGTGGCTGGCTCCAAAACAGTTGAGAAATTTATAACTACCCATGATTTTAACGAATTTGGCCAGAGGAGGCCATGGAGAAGTCATGGAAATGTTTTGTAATTTCACATGTGTGGGAAGTCGGTCTATCATTGGTTGTGTAACTTTGTGTGTTTGTGTGTGCAGGTGGCTAACTATGGCGTAGGAGGGCAATACGAGCCTCACTTTGACTTTGGACGGGTAAATAACACACGTGTGTCTGTTTCTTCCTGTCAGGGAAACTGTGTGTGTGTGCGGGGGGGGCAGCAGCTCTTTGTGAGATCATTACATATTAGTTGCCACTTGCCACCTGCAAATGATCTTTCAATAAAAATAATCTATTCATATTGGTGTCAAACTTGATCCTATGTGAATGATCTTTCTATAAAAAATAATCTCTTCATATTGGTGTCAAACTTGATCCTATGTGAATGATCTTTCTATAAAAAAGATTCTCTTCATATTGGTGTCAAACCTGATCCTATGTGAATTATCTTTCTATAAAGAATATCTTCATATTGGTGTCAAACTTGATCCTATGTGAATGATCTTTCAATAAAAAGATTCTCTTCATATTGGTGTCAAACCTGATCCTATGTGAATTATCTTTCTATAAAGAATATCTTCATATTGGTGTCAAACTTGATCCTATGTGAATTATCTTTCTATAAAGAATCTCTTCATATTGGTGTCAAACTTGATCCCATGTGAATGATCTTACTATAAAGAATCTCTTCATATTGGTGTCAAACTTGATCCTATGTGAATGATCTTACTATAAAGAATCTCTTCATATTGGTGTCAAACCTGATCCTATGTGAATGATCTTACTATAAAGAATCTCTTCATATTGGTGTCAAACCTGATCCTATGTGAATGATCTTACTATAAAGAATCTCTTCATATTGGTGTCAAACTTGATCCTATGTGAATGATCTTACTATAAAGAATCTCTTCATATTGGTGTCAAACCTGATCCTATGTGAATGATCTTACTATAAAGAATCTCTTCATATTGGTGTCAAACCTGATCCTATGTGAATGATCTTACTATAAAGAATCTCTTCATATTGGTGTCAAACTTGATCCTATGTGAATGATCTTTCTATAAGGAATATCTTCATATTGGTGTCAAACCTGATCCTATGTGAATGATCTTACTATAAAGAATATCTTCATATTGGTGTCAAACTTGATTCTATGTGAATGATCTTTCTATAAGGAATATCTTCATATTGGTGTCAAACCTGATCCTATGTGAATGATCTTTCAATAAAAAGATTCTCTTCATATTGGTGTCAAACCTGATCCTATGTGAATGATCTTTCTATAAAGAATCTCTTCATATTGGTGTCAAACTTGATCCTATGTGAATGATCTTTCAATAAAAAGATTCTCTTCATATTGGTGTCAAACCTGATCCTATGTGAATGATCTTTCTCTAAAGAATCTCTTCATATTGGTGTCAAACTTGATCCTATGCATAGCATTTAGGCCATGAATAAACAAGGCCAGCTTATTGTGAAATGATATCCACATGCAAATGTCTCATTCGCAAATTGCAGGCGTGACACACAAGATGATGAACTTTGACACCAAATTATTTTCAGTTCTCCCTTTTTAAGCTATTTTACTTGATTAATTATTGGAAGTGTTGTTGTTCACAAGAATAAAGGCTTTTAGCACAAGAAACATCAAAAACACTATTTTAAAAATATACACACTCTGCAAGTATACTTTTCATCATCTCAATTCGTTCAACGCCCAAAAGTCCTTTGTCCCGAGTCCAGACCCTCCAGGGGCCTACGATCTGCAGGTTGAGAACCGCCGGTCTAAATGTGCTTCCTCATTCAAATGGATTCTCTTGTTCTGGTTTTGCAGAAAGATGAGCCAGATGCTTTCAAAGAGCTGGGCACGGGAAACCGCATCGCCACCTGGCTCCTTTATGTCAGTAAATATACATACTACTATATATCTCTGTCTTCTAAACATTTGACACATTGTGTATGGAGATTGAGTCTCTCCTTCTCTGTGTCCCAGATGAGTGATGTACCATCAGGAGGTGCCACAGTCTTCACAGACGTAGGAGCTACTGTCTGGCCCAAAAAGGTACAGTGCGACATTTCTATAATAATAATAATAATGATAACCTTATTTATATAGCATCTTTCAATACAACTGTTACAAAATGCTTCACAAAGACATGAGCAAGAAAGTGATCAAATACAAAGTCACGTTCAATACATAAAATAACAAATAAAAGGGTCTTTCTGTGTGGAGTTTGCATGTTCTCTCTGTGCTCCCCTGGGGGTTTCCTCCAGATAGGGGGGTTCCCCGCGAAAGAAACATGAAAAAAAAAGTATTAGCAGACCTTCATTAATTACACAGTATTAGTATTAATACAAAGGTTATTATACTGGAATGAAGTGAAGTAAAGCAAAGTGTATCCTCGTGTGTCACCACCAGGGATCGGCAGTGTTCTGGTACAATCTGTTCCCCAGCGGAGAAGGAGACTACCGGACCAGACACGCCGCCTGTCCTGTTCTGGTCGGCAACAAGTGGGGTGAGTTCACTTCACTGATCCTGTATAGAAGTGTGTTTAAATTTCATCCATAGACTGTACTGGACTGTAAGTTTGGCATTTTGAGCAGCGCCATCTTGTTTGTTGTTGTTGTTGCAAGAAGCAGCTAGCACGAGACCAGGGATTTCCCACAGAGCCATAGCGCCACCTGCTGTTTGTCCGTGATCGGCAAGCTGTGCGATCACTGGACAGACGACCTGTCAATCACGCCCAAAAGCATAGTCTGCTTTATCGTCTATTTGACTCTAAATGGGACCATCGTTTACAAAATGAACATCATGCTGTACTGAAGAAGAAACTAGCGATTGAGACCTAAACTCATTAGGAAAGTGTTTACTGAGGTCATAAATCAAGTGAGAAGTAGGGTCATTTTTCCATTGCCATCTATACCAGTGGTCCCCAACCACTGGGCCGCGGACCGGTACCGGGCCGCAACGCATTTGGTACCGGGCCGCGAGCTGGTCCAATTTTATTTTATTTTTTTAATAAACATAGGCTATAATATTATAGGCTGTGTGTGGTAGTTGACGTTTATTTATGTTTGTAGTTAAAACAAAAACATAAATACTGTATAGGCTACATACAATACAACACAAAAGGCTGTTATTTACCATTTGTCGCCACCTGGTGAGTAAATGTATATGTAACTAAAACCATTCAAATTGACAACCGGTCCGTGACTTTTTTTTTCATGTATCTACCGGTCTGCTGGCTATTAGAAGGAGTGCAGGTTTAAGGTACTTCCGCATTGGCTTCATTTTTTAGCCGCTTGGCATCATCACTATTTCTGTATTGTCACAGCCAGGCGGCGTTCATATGTGCATTAGCAAAAGAGACAGTCCGCATGTCTGGGAACTGTAATAGAAAAATTGCTGAAATGCCTTGAACAGAACACCCATACAGGCTCTAGGAACGCCCACAATAGACGCTGGGTTAGCCTGGGGGCGGGGTCAGGGTGGGGTAAATTCCCCCGTTCTATCCATTCAGCAAAGTTAGAATTTAACTGATAGCCCAGCCCAGGCAGACACGATCGGGGATTTAACCACCGCAGTAAACGCACATCTGAGCAGATGTCTTGTGTTCTGCTCTAGAACCCCCAAACATGTAGTTTAGAGCCGCAGCACCGTCTTTTGGTGAGTCAGCCCATAAGATATATGGGCGGTTTTACCCCACTCGCGCGGCAGCCGTTTAACATTTTGTGGGTGTTCCCAGACATGCGGACTGTCTCTATGCATCATGTATTCCAATGAGACCCAGGCGTTGACGGATGACAGTGTGCAAAAATATCACAACCCTGTCCGTTAAGAAAAGTTTAAACCAACTGAACTTTTGACGGCGTACAGGGAAATTTCATCAGCCAGACTGGTATAAAACAGGCGGTAAGCTTGGGCTTTTACAGAGGAAGCCGCGAAAGTGATTCTGAAAGCTGTAGTTTCTTGAATGGCCACTTGAGGCTGGCTGCAAAAAGGAGTCTTTCCCCGTTCACCCCCATGTTAAAATGCCCGTCTTTACAACAGGATTAAGCATGTTTATAGCCTGGTTCAAAACACGGGTTTGGTCTCTAGCTAATTTCACCTTTCATTAACAACTGTACAGGGGGTGAATTTTTATAGAAAAGACGATAGAAAAGATGACTATATGTTTTTGGCGTCATTATCAAAATCGCGCAGCTTGCTGATCATGGACCAGTGATCGGCAAACCGCTGGGAAACCGCTTGTCTCGCGCGAGCTGCACAGGAAAACCCAAGATGGCGATGGCCACACACTAGGCTTCAAAACGGGATTCCAAAAACCAATGGGTTCGTCCTTATTTTTTAGACGCTCGATGGTAAAAAAACGAAATAAAACATCGACACAAAATTCGAAACACCAAACAGAAACAACATGAAAGGAATTTCAGATGATAAAGAAAAGGATAGATGACGGAAAGACAAGTCAGTTCAAAACAAATGGAAGATGTAATAATTGTTGCTTAATATACGGACTTGTCAAAATGTAATGCAGTGTCCCTCTTAGCGAGTCCAAAAAGTAATAAAACCTCAGATTATAGTCAATTTTCCTGAGAATGAGTCAGCGGTTTACAGTCTGAAGATGTTATCATCACATTATCACATTCACATGTTTTATCGCATTTTTGGCCCATATAGACGGATATCTTTTTAAAGATGGAGGAACACTGCATGCATGTTTTTTGTTAGTTTTGACCAGTTGTCATTTTCTGCAAATAAATGGCAATCTTTTTATTTAGAATTTGGGAGAAATGTTGTAAGTAGTTTATAGAATAAAACAAATGTTAATTTTACTCAAACACATACAGTACCTATAAATACCAGTAGTAAAACCAGAGAACCTGATCATTTTTGCAGTGGTCTCTTTAAATTCTTCCAGAGCTGCATTGCAGAAGTAATGCAATAAATGAGAAGATTGTTTTGTTTGTGACCTTTTTTCTTTCTCTCTCTCTCTCCCTGTCTCTCTCTCTCTCTCTCTCTCTCTCTCTCTGTATCTCCCTCTCTCTCTCTCTCTGTCTCTGCAGTATCGAATAAGTGGATCCATGAACGGGGGCAGGAGTTCAGAAGGCGCTGCAGCCTTGACGAGACGGCCTGACAACGGACCCCCCTCCCCATCACACACACACACACACACACACACACATACACATTCTCTCTCCCTCCCTCCCTTCAAGCCCAGTGCTTGCCTCCTGAGTCGGGGGCTGCACATCTTGTGCTCTGACAGTTATTTTTGTGTGTGTGTGTGTGTGTGTGCGTGTGTGTGTGTGTGTGTGTGATATAGCGTGAATGTAAGAGTGCGCGAGTGTGAGCCTCCTTTGCATCTATGCTCGGGTTTGACCGATTTTAAATTCCGATACTGATATTTTTAGAGTGAAGTCGCTGATAGCTGATATTTTGTGCCAATATTCAGAATCTTTTCATTCAATTTCATTTTCATGCCAAAACATTCGTGTTTATGCCAAAATCACAACCATGGAACATTTCACTCGAAACGTTAATACGGAAGGCCTGTAGCTAAATCACTTGGTTTGACCAAGTGCAACTATTTTTATAAGCATTTTACGAAATGTAGATGGAAAAAAGAATGGTGGATGAAATCCCTTGGTGTGTATGCCTAAACCAGAAGTGGGTGTGACTTTGGCTCTCTATTGTCTTCTTGTCAGGGTGGAAAAGCCTGTGAAAGAGCAGTAATGCTAGAAGGGCCAGAATTCCATAACTACTGTGAATGGTTATTTTGACCTCTAGATTCCAACATAGATTCCAAATGTGGATGTCATAGACACTGACATCATCGGTGACATCACAATTGCTCGAGTGACCATCACTGATGACATCATCGAATGCTTGAGTGACATCACTGACGATGAATCGCAGACAGATAGAGCCCACTTACTCAATTTTGATGATGATGATAAGATCACAGCAATTGTTCAACAAAGTTATTGCACATTTCAAAAAGGTCCAAATGACCGCCCTGGCCGTTCACTGAAACCCACAATAATGCAAAGGAAATTCTGGGAAAACATGACGAAGAATTTAGAAAAACATAAAAAAAAAAAAACAGTAAACAGTAAACAGTGGCTATCTGATATTTTAAAACAAGTCAGTATTGGACTGATGTATCGGTCTAACTCTAATCTGTGGTGTAACACACTCCGTTCTCTTAAACACTGAAAAATATGGGACTTTCTGACAGATTTCACTTTACTTAATACCAACAAAATTGTTTTATGATGAGTGATTGTTTTAGTGAGGAACGTACAGTCAGTCCCCTCTTCGCCTTCATCACGTTCAGATTTAGTTTTAGTTTTTTAACCTGTTACTATTGTTATCAAGCCAATGAGATTCTTTATTTTCTGCTTCTCAACATTTTTAGGGAAATCAGAAACACCGTTACCACGGCAACCATGCAACATTACACTCGACTCCACTCTAGCTTGGTAAACCATCCGGTCACGTGAACGCACATTTGTGTTTGGTTCTGTGAGACCGTCTGGCCTCTGCCTGGGCGGGCTACTTCAGATTCCACAAGGTGGACGGGCCAATCAGGGACCTGCCTCGTAGTTGACATCGTAACCGGCCAATCACCAATACGTGTGTGGGTATGTGTGCGCGCACACGTGTATGTGTGTGTGTGTGTGTATGTGTATGTGTCCGCACCTCTGTCCAGGAAGGCTATTTCAGCCTGGAGGTCATTCACGTCTCCACGGGACAAACAGCAGATAAACATTTGGCATTTGAATCTTTAGGAAGGCACACTATGTCTCTTATGTGAACTCTCTGCCACTGCCCCTCCCCCTTCACATACCCCTCCCACCTTTATACGCACACACACAGGTCACCTCTCTGCCACTGCCCCTCCCCCTTCACACGCACACACACAGGTCACCTCTCTGCCACTCCTCTGGTTTCCCATTTCCCAACAGTGTAGTAACTTTTGGAAGAGTATTGTACGTACACCCTAACACTGTGGTTCATGCTGTACAAATGCCAGATGAAGCTATAAAATGTCTGTTAATCAATAATTATGATTAGTTAATGGTCTGATTTAAAGGTTTCCCTCCTAAAATAATCAAACCCAAATGACTCAATTTTTTTTGAAGGTGTCAGATATTTTTATGTTTCTTTTTCATTCATCCCTCCTCTCTCCCAGCTCTGACCTGTGAGCTATAACACTGGGGCAGTCCGGTCTGTGTTTCAAAGGAAATGTGTGGAAAGTTGCACTCCTGTATATGAACGTATGAATGTTTTCTAGATAAATAAACTTTATGTGATTTGAAGAATGCCGGTCTGTGCTGTACTCTTTACAACTTTAATAATCCCCGAGGTGTTGATACCTCTTTCTTTTTTTACCAGTCATGAGCAGTAAAGCAGAAGATATTTTAATGTCTTCATAATACATTTTGTGTAGATTCTGAAGCAGTGTAAGAAGCATTTGAATACAGTTCAGGAGAGGAGCAGGGAGACTTGTATCCACTAATCCATGGCTTCCTTGCGGGATTTCTGGGTATTGAAGTCCTTCCATGCCTGCAATGCCTTGCAGGATTTCTGGGTATTGAAGTCCTTCCATGCCTGCAATGCCTTGCAGGATTTCTGGGTATTGAAGTCCTCAAAATTCAAACGCCTCCATTCCTCTGAATGTTTGAGAATAAATGACCAACTAAGGTTTCAAAGTCTCTTTTTATTCTGTCCTTGTAGTCAAGGAGCGTGTGTCTAGGTGCGTTTCCATCCACCTGTTCTTTCGTGAATTCTTAATTTGTGCATGAAAAACCTGAGTGGAAATGCCAGAAAAAAAAAGCTGTTTTCACGCTAGCAGGAGGTGGAAAAGTTTGCGTATTAATAAAAGGTAAATGCGACTAATGCAGTGGAAACAGATGAAGCGAATCTTGTGTTGTCTCTCGGTTAACCAAAAACCATGCACTTTCATGTCTTGCTCAAAAGTTCCAACCCGAACGTAAAAGGCTTGTTATGAATAGCTAGGCTAGGATGCACTCCACATGTTGGCATCACTAAATAGCCTCCACTTGTAAGGTAAATAAATAATGCATTTAAGCACATTTAGAGAGTGTAGACCGCCCGCCTTACATTTGATAAACTTACAGTAACTGCTCTGTGGATGAGACATTCTGTGCTGAATCGAAGAGTGGCGCCTGCTAATCCATTTCATGGTGTAGCATTGTGGATCATCAAAACACTTCTAATAATTAATAATTAATTTTCATACAGCTCGGTCGCTGCCAGCAAGACAATAATACACGCATCAGGTTTTAATCAGCACCAACTCCTAAATATCCGCATAATATTAGTGGATAGAAACATGCATACTTTTGCATTTTGTTTTGCAGATTTTCTGAAAATTCGGTTCAAATTTGCGATACATTTGATGGAAACCCAACTGTCTCCCTGCCCTTGTGTGTGGGTCAGGGCTCGGGCAGGCGGTAGTCCGGCGCATGGCTCCCCTCTCGCCGGCGGCCGAAGCAGCCCAGCAGCAGATCCACGGCCGTGCTCACCGTGGACCGCACCTCCTGCTCCGTCCGGCCCAGCAGAGGGTTCACCTCCACCAGGTCCACCGCCGACAGGAGGCCTGTGCAGAGGAGAGCACAAGGAGTTAATTCACACATCCCTTTATCTGATTCATTGATTGATTGATTGATTGATTGAATAACCATAACCTTTGGGCGAGATCATGATCACATGACAAATCCATCTTACCAAGTTCCAATCTATTGGTATGAATCGGAACCACTAGTGGTTCGCACCAATCAGCGTCCTATGAGGCAGCTATGGGCGGGATTTAGGAGTGACGCCAGCGAGTGAGCCCGTGCTAGGCGTGATACGTGACGTGACAGTTGGTTCATCCAATCACCTGCCAGGTATTTGTTGAAAGTGCCTGAACTTTGAAACGGTTTCCCGTGCGACTCGTTCCCAGATGGTTATGTAAAATCAACCAGATGGCAGTGTCAGGTTACACGTTTATACAGCCTGCACGAAACAACACTGTAAGAACACATGGAGCGAAGTATACCATGTGTTTTTAGTAGTCCATCTTGGGAACATTGTAGACCCAGATCGCCACCCCCTCTGGTGATCTGGGCAGAGCTGTAGCAGATGCTTCCTCCGATACATGTGCAGTCGCCAGCCGCGTCTTTCCACCTGACTGAGGAGTTTCACTGGCAGGACGTAGCGCGTGGGAGGATCACGCTATTCCCCATACTTCCCCTCCCCCGAACAGGCGCCCCGACTGACCAGAGGAGGCACTGGTGCTGCGATCAGGACACATACCCCACCGACTTCCCACCCGCAGACATGGCCAATTGCGTCTATAGGAACATCTGACCAAGCCGGAAATGCCGCTGCCAGGAATCGAACCCCGGGTCCCCGCGGTGGTAGGTGAGTGCTTTTTACCTCTACAGTACCCAGACACCCCCCAGCAATGTGACTTTGAATGAAGTATTTTGCTGCTGTGTTCCCACCTGTCTGGCAGAGGGCCTCTGTGATGTAGACTCCCTCCCTGTAGCTCAGCCCGCCCACCACCGGCGTCCCAGTGGCCGGGGTCACCGACGGGTCGATGGCATCGATGTCGTAGCTCAGGTGGAGCGGCTTCTTCACTCTGTTACAGAGGTAAACAAGTAGGACTGTAAAAGCCGTACCACTTAGCAATAGACGTATATAGACGTAATTTCAACCTCGCCTCTATGGTTTAGCTCTGATATAGACTACGATTAGATCAGGATTTTGGGTCTACGTTTAGCCGGGTTTTAGACCGTGTTTTAAAGATTTCAATATAGATATTTAAAAATGCATAAAAACCTGTAAATGTGTAACATAAGCACTGTATACCCCCGTGTTTGGTCATACACGCATTCCCCAGAATCAAGGGCGTAGGTTTGGGTAGGGACGCTAGGGACATGTCCCTACCAATATCAAGGCTCTGAAATGCGAGTGATCCAGCCCCCCAGCATGTTTCATATTGCCCAGAGATGTTTTGGCTGGAGGGGGAAAAGCCCTCAGTAGCGACTTGTTTGTCATTTTTGTTAATAATCCGGCCCTGGAGATCAAACAATTCTGGTTTAGGGGTACAATTGGACAATGTCGTTTTAGGATGTTTACTTTATGTGGATGATATAATCCTGGCAAGGTCAGGAGACACCTTGCAGAAGATGTTGAATATTGTTAACCTCTGATGCTCTAAATGGAGGTTTATGATCAACCAGAGTCAAACTCAGATTACGGTATGCACTTAAGAAAAAAGGTACTGTAAGATCTCTGCAGAATTTCTCATTTGGAACCCCCAAATACTTAAGTAATAGATCACGACAGGCTGTGGTATATGCTTATTATACCACACCTAAGGGTCAAATACCCTTAGGTGTGGTATAATGAGCATATATAACGGTCTGACTCTGAAATGAACTATTGCTTTTATAAAAGGTTACCAAGTATGGCGATATGAAAGTATACTAAACAACCCCAATTTAAATCGCTTAAATCACTGTTTGGACCTGAGCCCCTCTGCCTCAGGTCCAAACAGCTCACCTTCGTATCGGTGCAGTTTGCTACTTCTCGAAAAGTAGCAATATTTTTGGACACAACTGATCCGCAGCAGCTCACGAGCTGTTAGAACGTCTGACAGTGACGTTCAGGTCCAGACCACACAGAATGTAATGAGGAACCAGACCAGCAGGTGGGCCTACTTGTCACAGAGATAGTCACAGGTCTCCTCCATCACTCTGGCTATGCCGAGTCCATCCACCTCTGTCATGGAGAACGCCTTGATGCCCAGGAGCTTCAGGATATAACTGGAGAAGAACACACACCAGACAGTTACAATCAACCGAGAGCTGTCATTCAGAAGATGTCACATATCCATTTGAGAAAAATCTTGCTGCGTAAGATTAGTCAGTAAATCAAAAAAATAAATACAAAAATCGCATAACATACTTCGCCAAAGTGTTCATCATATATGAATAGATGCTACAACAAAATAAATAATTTCAAATATCATCATTGGACAGAATATTTACTCGTCATAGTCTTGGTTTAAAAAATTGCACACACAAAAAACACAAAGGGTTTTAGTAAGTAAGTAGTTAATTTTTTGGTGTTATTATGCACCAAAACGTGCCCAGCCCACATGGACTTACAAGACGCTAAAATCATAACATACATACAGGAGCAATAGCATGAAGTAAAGAACAGAATACATCTCCATACATGTCAAACAATATCAAACTAGAAATGGCAAAATTTTCTGAAGATTTTTTTTTTGTGCTTGCTGCCCTCGCGACGCCCCGCCCCCAGCAATGCCCCTGCTCTTGATCCCGCCCTTCGATCCAGTATAAATACAGCCCTATCGGCAATGTGTAGCTAGGACGTTGCAAGGACGGTTGCAAGGGTGTACTCAAGGGCTCATTATACTCAAACAAGTCTCTGCGAGGCGGAGCTCCGCTAGTCACGTGCAGACCTCGCGCTATGGCAAATGCTTTTATACTCAGAATGGCAGCCAAGTGATCAGCATATATTGTACAATGGTAGAACAGCCCGTGAGAAGTCGCAATGAAACGCTATTATGTGCAGTACTGAGTGTGCTTTCACTCTCAAACGACCGTACATCAGCACATGAATGAATCACCAAACATGGGTCAAGAAATGTGGGGAAAACACAGCTCAGTGTTCAGGGCTCAGTGGCTCGAAAGCGGCCATGTTTAGAGAGAAGCCGTGTGGAGGTCGCGCTGTGAGAAAAATCATCAGGTACACGGTGGGCGGCCTACGGAGGTCGCGCCCAACACATTGACGTTATTTGACGCTTGCGGCCCTCGCTCTTCCCCCGCGTCCTTCGCGGCACAGCGAGTATACAACAAGCTTCACTGGTTGCTAGGGTGTTTCCGGCTGGTCGCTAGGGTGTACTAAGTAGTTGTGGGTGGAAAATGGGCAGGCCTATGTGAGTAGAAGCGGGAGGATCCAAGGAAACCAGGGAAAAAAATAATTTTGATGGTAGAAGCTACGGCAAAGAACTTTTATGGAAAGAACTGACAGCTCCATATTGCCCCATTGCAACATCAGCGCCCAGCAGCCTCCGCCATTTTTTATTTTTGGAAGCGTGACAGCGCCAAAAGAACCTCGCACAGGCTCGCAGTGGTCAGCTGCGGTAGCGCGGGCCCCTATAATCAGCCTCTCTAAACAGTAACTCAACGGGACAACACTCTAAATTTCGTGGATTCACATCTTTTCTGGGCGTACTGCAAATCTTGATTGAAGTGGTGTAGTGCAGGGATGTAAAACAACAACCATATTGTGGAAACTAAGCAACATTTTTCGTTTTTTTCTTTTAGTTTTTTCAAGATAAATAGCTAATGCGGCTGTCGTCCACTCCGTCAGAAGTGCGTTGCCGTGGTTTTAACCTCGGGTCCTTTGCATTTACTATTTATCTTGAAAAAACTAAAAGAAAAAAAAGAAAAATTTTGCTTAGTTTCCACAATATGGTTGTTGTTTTACATCCCTGCACTACACCACTTCAATCAAGATTTGCAGTAAGCCCAGAAAAGATGTGAATCCACGAAATTTAGAGTATTCTCCCGTTGAGTTACTGTTTAGAGAGGCTGATTATAGGGGCCCGCGCTACCGCAGCTGACCACTGCGAGGCGCATTCTGTTTCCAAAAATGGCCGGAGTGTCGTCTCTTTCCTTCCATGCTCTTTGGCTACGGTTCCAAAGTTATGTACCAAAACGTAAAGAAGGGAGCTATAGCGCCACCGTGAGGTCAATCGATGTATTTCTTTAGGCCAGAGTAGAAGTGTACTCTATGAACCTATCTACCCAATTTGGGAACAGTCGCTCTTATGGTTTGTGAGATACAGGTACTTAACTCATTCACCGCCAATGACGTCTTTGACGTGTTATCAGAAATAGCCCTCCCCGCCAATGACGTGTTTGACGTGTTTTTGTTTTTATTACTGCAGGGCGTAGTTTAAACACTTCCCCAGCCTGTCACATGGTATCAGGTCCCTACCATCTAAGACAACACGTGAACAAACACATACCGCAGCTGTTGTTTTGAAATTGAGCAAGAGGAAAAGCAGACAGTCCTTGCACAGTCCTTGTGCAGACAGGAGAAACGCCATTGAAACGCGCCTCGGCGCGCTGCACGAGCTGGAGTCGCCTTCCTCTGTGCCAGCCGGGAGAAAGTAATCAAGAGATGTGTTTGATCATCGGAGGAATGAGGAAATGATCGATCAGTTTGCGAGGGCGGGGAGGACGTGTTGAATAGCCGAGGGGAAAACGGGAACGATCAGATAGCAGGAGGATACTGTATGACAGGGAGACATGGACGAGGACGGGTGCAAAATAAACACACAACAGCAAGGCACAAGGCAGAAGCGGCATTCACAGCAGCCCGCTGTCCTTTCTCAAGAGCTATTCAGTTCATGAAATCGCTGGGCTGCGTGCCCTCCAGTGTTGCTCCTGGCCAATCCCAGCGCCACAGGGCGTGGTTATTGCTTATCCTATGTGGGGTTAGAAATCTAAAAGGGGGATCGGGGATCTTCCCGCTCTCCTGAGCTTTCCTAATGAAGGGACAGATTGATGATAGAAATCAATCCTATAACAAGAATGTTATAAGTCTGTGTGTGTGTGTGTGTGTGTGTGTGTGTGTGTGTGTGTGTGTGTGTGTGTGTGTGTGTGTGTGTGTGTGTGTCTGTCTGTCTGTCTGTCTGTCTGTCTGTCTGTCTGTCGGTGTGTCTGTCTGTCTGTCTGTCTGTCTGTCTGTCTGCACACTCACACCGAGTAAACTGTATTGTTGAATGTAAAAAAAAAGCACTTCATGTGTATATATATATATATATATATATATTTTTTTTTTGTCATTTGTGTCCTAACGAATAATATTTACATGTCTGATGTCAATACAGTTCAAAATAAAAGAATTGAGAGTGAGTTCTTCCTGAGATTGTGCCCTTTTACAAAAATTGCCTTTTCTCCTGTTTATTTTCTCAGGGAGAACTTTTGGGGGAAAACAGGGTGTATATAAATGGCTATAAGTAGAGTACAGAACATGCTAAAAGCTCACTTTTTTTTCCTGGTGAACCCAGAGACGTACATCTTCATTTTGAGGTATTGCAAATCACTCTGGTGCTAATAGATAATTTACTGTGGGTCTTGAAAGATGACCAACAATTATGAAAATCTTTGGCCTGTGCTAAATATTGGCAGTCCTAAACTGGCGGTGAATGAGTTAATGTTGCTATAGCAACCCCTATAGGCAAAATTACAATAGTTTTTTTTATCAGCTCAGAGTACATACCTGCACATCTGTACCAAACTTGGTTAGCATCGGACAATGCGGCCAGGAGTTATGGCGATTTTTGAGACGCTACGGTTAAAAAGTTATGGACCAAAACGTTAGAGGGCTGTTATAGCGGCACCATCTGGTCAACAAGTGTAATTTTTCCACCCGTAGTAAAAGGTGACTGTCAACCTACCTACCAGGTTTGGTAGCTGCAGGTCTTATGGTTTCTGAGCTACAGCTAATTTAATGCAAAAGATTTCGAAACCCCATTCAAGTGAATAGGGGGGGAAATTACACGTTATCGCGAATATCGTGAAAACCGTGCACCGAATGTCTTAGCAATGCAAATGCGCACGATTCCTCAATGAGCCGCACATTTTGATGTCTCACATGTCTATGTAGTGTGAAAACTGTAGGAGAAATGGCGAACACAACCTTTGGCCGGAATAAAATATAATAATAAAGATAAATATAAATTTAGAGATTCCAAGGATTGTGCTTGCCTAGCAGTAAGCACAATAATTACTATGAGCAAGCTCAACGGCTGGCTCGAGTGACATCACTGATTATATCACAATTCACGGTAGTCATCATCATCATCATCAACAACAAATCTATCAACCACCCACAGACTGAGGGCATTTTGTGCTATGCGGCAATACAAATCTTACTTTTTGCTGCATCTCCACTGTGGGAATCAGAAACGTCACTACTGTCTCCCCTGTTGTCTGCCATCAACAACAAATACAACTTTCAGTTGAAACAAATGCAGAAACGTACTGTTCCTCTGGATCCAGATCTCTCAAGCCGATGTAGACGAGATCTTTGGCTGCTAGGCAAGGCTTGACCCAGGAGAAGTTTGGCAAGGCAGGAATCTGAAGGCACAGATATTCACAGACAGTCAGGGACATAAGGTCCGCTTTCCCAAAAGCATCCTAACATTATAATCTTCGTTCTGTTATCTAAAAGCATCATAACATTATTTATATAATTATATAAATGTAATCTGTGTTCTAATATCTATTAAATCCAGAGAAGAGCTCTTAATGCAGACACATTTGATTGACCACACTTTGAATGCTTTGTTCTCTGATGGAAGTTTCTTCATTTCTAAACAGAAAGTTCTAAACAGAGTGAAATCTGGTGACAGATCAGTCCAAAAGATTATTAGATTCGAACAGTGGTTCCCAAACTGTGGTCCGCGGACCACTGGTGGCACGCGGGGCTCTGCCTGGGGGTCCGCCAGATATCAGTTTTTACACTTACATGTACACAGTAACCCTCAAGAGTAGGCTGAGGCAGATTTTCTGAAATATCGCGATATTCGGGAAATATCACGATTTTGAAAATCTATGTTCAGAGGCTGTAGTAGCAGGCTCAGTTTTAAAGCCAGAGTGAAGTTTCTGACTGACTGAAGATACTGTACTCGTATCATGAAATTAGAAGACCTAAGCCTTTGTTCACACCATAGGCAGAACTGAAGCTTGAGGCAGGCTTAAGCTGAACCGACGCTTAACCCTTCACACCAGGAGCAGTCTCTTTTCCCCGGCGCCTTGCTCGGCGTGCCTTGAACCCACCCACAACTCCCATTGAATTCATGCCTGGCAGCTTCAAGCTTCACGCGTCATGCCTGGAAAATAGGACTGAATCCTGAACGATCGCTCCAGCGCGGCTTCAGCGTGGCTTCAGCGCGGCTTCAGCGTGGCTTCAGCGCGGCTTCAGCATGGCTTCAGCATGGCGTGCGGCTGATGTGAACGGTCTCACCTGTTAACAAGGACACTGAAATGAAACTGCGTAGCTTCAGCGTGACTTGGGCGTGGCTTTGGCGTATGGTGTGAACGGCCAAAGGCGGAATCAACCATGTCATGCTAGCTTGTCAGGAGTAGCTAAATAATGCTCCAAATTTTCGGCAAAATTTTAGGGTCTTGTTTTTCACAGCCTAATGTGGGCAGGTGTGTGGGCAGGTGTGTGTGTGTGTGTGTGTGTGTGTGTGTGTGTGTGTGTGTGTGTGTTTTGACTTATGTTGTTATTTAGCCTTTCTATGGTTAAATCAGAAAATTTTATTTTATGGGGGGAAATAGTTGGTATCCACAGTGGAAGTGGTCCCTGGGACATTTGGGTTGGTACATAGATAGTGGTACTTTGTCTGAAAAGTTTGGGAACCCCTGTATAATCCAGGCTCTCTGTGTGATATGAGGCTAGCATCACCTTGGCGTGCAGTTCGTGGAGCAGGTAGGACACAGGCTGTCCGTGCAGGTTTCCTGTGGGCGAGCTGAGCGCCGTGTTGATGTCGGCGTGAGCGTCCACCCAGACCACGCCCAGCTGCTGCTGCAGCGCTGCCGCGTGACCCAGCACCGAGCCAATCGCCAGGCTGGAGAGAGAGAGACAGAGAGAGAGAGAGCAAGAGGGAGAGTGAGAGAGACAGAGGGAGAGAGAGACAGGGAGAGAGAGTGACAGAGAGACAGAGGGAGAGAGAGACAGAGGGAGAGGAAGGGAGAAAGACAGACAAAGAGAAAGACAGACAGACAGACAGACAGACAGAGAGACATGACACCTCAAGACAACAAACTGTTGACCTACAGATGACCAATTCAACTTTGCTTGAGTCCCAAGTCAATCTCAAGTCTTAAAAGGCTCAAGTCTCATGTCTAACATTGACACAGTAGAACAGCAAGTCAAGTCTACTGACAGAGAATCATATGGACAAACCATCCAGTCTTTTTTGGACTCATGTTTTGCTGAAAAGTGCCATCTGAGCGCGCGAGCTGCGTCTCCGAGCACATGTAGCGTGCGAGGCCGGCGTCAGGGAGCACGCGAGACACACACACACACACACACACACACACACACACATACACACACAGACCCACCTGTGGTCGCCCCCCAGCATCACGGCGGTGTGTCCGTCTCTCTTCACGGCGCTCACCGCCTCGGCCAGTCTCTGGTTGGCTCCGCCCACTGCTCGCACCCGCTTAGCCCCGCCCACCGGCGTGTCAGCCACCGGCTCCTCAAACGTCAAGTTCCCATAATCCTTCACTGCACAGCCTGTCCCCACACACACACACACACACACACACACACACACACACACACACACAGCTCGTGAATCACTGAATACACCGGTGTAATCCTGAAATGTGTGTGATGATGTCAGTGGTTCAAAGACTCTTATCCCTGAAATGTCCTTAATATCCTATTATCCATGAAAATAAATAAGTCCAGGTTAGTATGATGTCAGTATGATGGTAGTCTATAATTTTCTACATTTACCCTACTCTTTTTCTTATACATTGGTCTTACTTTTGCTATTTTCATCTCATCTGGTACACTGTTACTGCTTATCGATGAATTAATCAAATGTGTAATGGGGGCTGCTAGCACAGGTGCACCATCCTTGAGGAATTTGGATGGCAAGTTATCTAAACCTGTGCTCTTAGATGGGTTAAGTGTTTTCAGTTCCTTTGTAACAAATTCCTCACTTACTGATGTGAGAGTTTGAACTTGGTGATGTTTTTTGAAGTGTAGAAATCCTTGATCTTACTTGAGTTATAGCTAAAAAGATTATTTTAGAGGGTGGAAGCTCAACCAGGGAGGTGGCCACATTAGTGAAATAGGTGTTAAAACATGTAGCGACCTTAGAGGGATTGAAGCGTTTCTCACCCTCTATGTCCAGGACGATCTTAGCACTGTCGTTTGTCATATTGCTATACCCAAGGCTATGCAGGTGTTGCCACAGCTTCTTTGGGTTGTTTTTGCTTTCCTCTATTTTGTTGGCAAAATATTGAGATTTTGCCTTCACTATGCTACGTTGAACTTGATTCCTGGCCCTAGAGTACATAGTATAGTATACACATCTTTCTTGGTATTGTCTTTCTTAAATTTGCTTAGTAACTTATCTCTTTCTTTGATGTCATGGATGATATCAGAAGTTATCCACGGTTCAGTTTTGTGTTTTATTCGAACTTCTCTTGTAGGAGCTAAGGAGTCAATCACATGAGTAAGTAGATCTTTAAACTTAAGCCAGGCATCATTTACATTGTCAATGCAAGTGACAGATGTCCAATCGACCTCTTTAAGTTTGCTAATAAAGTTGTCAACAGTGTAATGCTTTAGAGACCTGATTGTGTTCTTTAAACCTTTGTTTGGTTACCTTCCGGGTGCAGAAAATGAGCAGATGATCACTAAAGCCAGTTGTTAGGGTAGATTGGCAAGTTTTATCCTGTGAGTTACATAATATATGATCTAAGCAGCTTTGTGATGATTTACTGATCCGGGTGGGCACTTTAATTACATTATGAAAACCTGACATATTCAGCACATCATAATATTGAACAGCTAATGGGGATTTTGACTTAAGGGAGCAGATGTTGAAATCTCCCAATATAATGACTTCAATGTCTGATCTTATTTTTGTTAAGGTCTCTTCAAAGTAATGGAGAAAGTCATTTTGCTTGGGTGGTCTATAGCAAGTACCAACCATAAAGGGTTTGTTGTTGGGTAGGTGCAGTTCAATCCATATTGCTTCCAAATTGTCACACATTAGATCATCTCTGAAGGTAAATGCAATGTCATTTTTTATAAATGCACAGACACCTCCTCCTTGCCTGTTTCTATCCTTTCGAACAATGCCATATCCATCAATGTGAATCTCATTGTCTGTTATGGTATGGTCCAACCAAGACTCAGATATGGATATTACCTTGGGTTTGGCCCTGGAGGCAATATTTCTTATTTCTGAGATTTTGGGCAGTAGCCTAATGATCTTGTATTCATGTGGATGAAGTGCATGCCTTTTTTGTCAAAGCAGGAATAATCCACTCCTGCTTCATTGTCATGAGGCAGATGATCAGGGTGAGTGGATGCGTGTTGGTCAATATCATCAGGTGGGTGGAACAATGAGTCGCTGAACTGAGGGAGCACACATGGTGGGCAGTACCAGGAGTCATCAGATTTGGCCAGGGTGTCATACTCCTGCTTGGTTATGTCAATGCATTTGATGTGATACCAGGAATCACATCCATCACATTGGATGCCCCTCTGATTGGCTCGACCACCCCGTGAGCAATGTCCGCATGGGTCTGTGATTAGGCCTGGATTGCTGGCAATGTCACCACTCAGCACTAGGATCATCAGCATGAAGTGAACAGATGTTTTTATCTTTCGTGTAGTCAGTTTGGTTTTCCTTTTGGTCGGATATTGTTCAGTTATATTGTCAAGGTACAGCAAGCACAAGTTCACGGCCTTAAGTGGTGGAAGAATGGGCTCCATGTCCATGTTTGCCAGGGTTTTTATAGAATTACTTTGGTTATGAGCAAACAATCCATGATGACCAGTCATCCATTGAAAGACAATGGCACATAGTACTGGGAGCATAGCTCCCAGGACAGCCATAATTTGGTAATTGGTGACAGTGAGTGAAAATAAAACAGAATATTTAAGTCCAATAAACTTTGAATGTTGAAGACTTGGAGACAATCTCACACGCAAACAATGTCTGCTGGTGTAGATAATTCCCAGATACTTCACCAAGGTGTACAGGATGGGTAATAGAGGGCAGTAGATCTTCAGATCCAACCAAGTCTTCAGCCCTTTGGCCTGGCAGGCCCAGGGCTCAGTCAACTTAATAAAAGCCAAAAGCTTACAAAGGTGATGAGTATTGTCTGCCGTTTTGATGGAGGAGTTGGTTAGGCTTTTCTTGAACTGGATGTGACAGCAGAAATCCGGGTTTGTGGTGGCTGAGCTGGTGATGTGGCCTGATGCTGGGCTAGCTGCTGCAGCCATCCGACCGCTTCAGCTCATTCAGAACGCTGCAGCCCGTCTGGTATTCAACCAACCCAAATTCTCTCATGTCACTCCCCTCTTCCGGGACCTTCACTGGCTTCCCATCTCGGCACGCATTCAATTCAAAACACTGGTTCTGGCCTACAGGGCAGTACACCAGACAGCCCCCCTGTACTTACAATCTATGGTCAGGCTCCAAATCTCTCACCAATCCCTCCGCTCCTCCACCAGTGCAGGACGCCTCGCCCATCCTCCACTACGGGGGCTCAAAAGTCGTTAATCCCGTTCGCGACTCTTCTCGTCCCTGGCACCTCAAAGGTGGAACAAGCTTCCACCTTCGGTCAGGACGGCCGAATCACTGCCGATCTTTCGGAAAAGACTAAAGACACACCTTTTCAGGCTCCATCTGGGCCCTTCTTGAACTAACTTCTTTCTTTAAAAAAATAAAAAAATAAAATATAACCTAAACTAAACTAAACTAAACTTGTACCACTGTTCCTTCAGAAGTTGTAGTTGTCATAGACTGTGTTGCATAGTTGATTGCTCTATTGCTGACAAAAATGTGTTATTGTAAGTCGCTTTGGATAAAAGCATCTGCCAAATGACGTAATGTAATGTAATGTAATGATGCTAGCTGTAGCCTAGGCTGTAGTCTGGTGGTAGGTTGGGCTGTAGCCTGGTGACTGCTGGGCTGTAGCCTGGTGGTAGCTGAGTTAGCCTGGTGGTAGTTATTAGGATACTGAAGCCACAGCAGAGGCAGTAGGCCGAGGTTTAGTGAATCCACCAGATATCAGACATTGCAAACACCATCCAACACTTTTGTCCGGCGGTTTTCCACTTAGCCTGTCATATAATGTCCAGTAGCACATTGAATTAAAAACATTTAAGACTTTAAAATTTAAAAATAGAGTTAAAAAAAGGCTGGAGTGTCAGGAGCTGGAGTGTGGAGCTCTTCGATCAGAGCTCCACAAGCTTACCCTTAAGCTTCTGGCATACTCTTCGCGCACGCGCTGGAGGCGGGGCTCCGAGGAGGGCGCGCGCACTCTGCGCCGGCCAAAACAGAACATACTCAGTGCGCAGCTCCAGGCTCCAGGCAGTCTGAATGAAATTGAATGTAACGTTCCCAATTCTATTTATTAAATTATAAAAAACGACCCCTCCACATTTGGGAAGGCTAAGCCACACAACTAGTTCTTTATAATCGAACATCATGCTTTGAAGGCGACTTTAACGACGGTGAGGACTCAATCACAGCAGATATCCGCTGATAGCCTACCACGGAGATCTCACAGGCACAGGCAGCAAAACCGACGCGCTGATAGAAAAATCTCCATGGACGCGCCGCGCTGCGCTCAGGCCTCGCCCCCCGACACGCCCCGTGCGATGTCGTCATAATCGCCATGCGCCCTATGCGCTTGGCTGGGCGCGAAGAGTATGCCACAAGCTTTACTCTGTCCCTGTTTAACTGAGACAAGGCATCTCCTTTCCTCCGGGGGGCAGCCAGGAGCAGTGGGCAGTGTCTATCTTCTGTCGTCGTCAGGCAGTGATCGTCTTGCAT
>NC_139626.1:14468581-14646081 GCF_964638095.1 Poromitra crassiceps
CATCCATCGGTTTGTTAGTAGGCCTACACTGTAACGTTGACTTTGTGCCGCTAGGGGGCGGCATTGTTTACTATTCGCTTGTGCAAAATGTAATAAGAAATCTTACCATTAGTTGCTGACGTCTCCATGCTCTCTGCCCATGAATGTCACAAAATTCTGACTTTCCCACCTTTAGATCGCTCATGTGCTCAAACTGGAACAATGATATTTCCCACAGCGCCTGAAGGCAGCATGGCTATGTGCCATCATGCTGCTGCTGGACTGCCACCTGCTGACCAAACATCCATCAGTGTGAGGCATTCGCTCATGTGCTGTTTTCACACTGAAGATTTGGGTTTTGTTGGTTGTGTTATCTTCAACAGTCAGGACTTATGCAAACAACTAAAATATGAGCACCCAAGTGATAGCATCAGCCCCCAAGTTAATAAAACCCACAACCGAAAAGCTTTTATTGTATGATGTTATATTTGATTTAATTGTTTGGTTATTCATTTTAATAATGTACATATATATATAACAAATGTAAACAAACCGTCTATGGCTTTCAAGTATGTATCCCCCAGGGGAATCCCATTTTCCCTAACCAATCACAAGATACAGCCTCGATTGCAGCGTCTACAGTATCTAGTCTATGGCGACCGGGTCCATGTGTACGTCCGTCATTCATTTTTTGGTTTAATTTTAAAAATACAAAATAACAATGGTGTTTCCATCAAAAATCAAAAACTGCCCGAACGTCCCCGGCTAGAGTTCGCAACGGGCTTGGAAGAGAGTGAGATGGAATAAATCAATCTAGCTTCTGTAAATACATAATTTTTATTTTATTTTCGTGCTCACCCCGAGCCCATTAGCATAAATTGTCAGCCTGAGCCCATCGGGCTTGGGGTGAAACGGAAGACTCCCCGGACCCCGGTCGCCATTGTTATTACTCCTCGGCACACTTAGCATTAGTTCCTTGTGCTGATTGGATTTTCATCAGTCTCCCTCGGCGCTGATTGGCTAGTTTGTTCAAACGAGGAAATAGCTGTTGCATATCATGCTGCCAGACCAGAAGCAAACAAAAACAATCAAATACTGAGGCATGACAGGTCAAAGATCGTTTACTACAAGTTTACAAACTGTAATCACAGTAACATATTTTCATACAATTCATTCATCAAATAAAGAAGCAACTGAATGTCTGGTGAAATTAGCATTCTGCTAATATGGAGGTAAAACAAGAGGAATCAAAAACACATTCTCCTCCACTCACTGACTGTTGTGTTGTAAAGGCACACAGGTGACATGAAGACCTCTATCTCAAAATGAGAAATCCAACATCTGGAAACTGTGACGCCTGCTCTACACATTACACCTTATGTTCTGTTCAAAGATTAGTATCAATTAGGGCAGGAAGCAACGGGGCTTATGGGAAATGTAGTCTTAATGTGGAGAAACACCAGCACTAACAATACTACTGCTGTGAGATACAGCAGAGGTGACCAATCATCTCGGTCTTGTCGGTTTATGACAAGGAAACATAATTGGTAACATAATTACCGGTAATGATTGGAATTTGGAAACCCTCATTAGTGTTTTGCTTGCAGCTGTGTTTATTCTCTGCCTTTTCGACACAAAATGGCCCCCGTGAAAAGGGTCTATAGCACGCGGAGTTGCAGCTCTGGGAAAAACCCATCTCACATGAGCTGTGCAATGACCCCGAGATGCCGACAAACCCCTCAATCTGAAGGTGTCCTGTTCTGGATAACAGGGAGAAAGGTGTGTGTGTGTGTGTGTGTGTGTTAGAAGTAGCTCTGCAGCGGCTCTCCCAGAATGTTCTCCATCTCCTGAATGACCTTCTGCACCTGCTGCTCCACCTCCTCACACTCATCTGTAAAACACACACATGCACACACACACGCACACACACACACACACACACACACACACACACACACACACACACACACACACACACACACACACATGAGACAGCCTGCCTGCAGCAAGAAACAGTTCTTCATCTTTACAGCTGGTCCATTCCAACCTGATCACATCCTGTTTGGCTCTACAGATCAGTCTGGACTTCCAGCTGCACACATTGATGGGGGGGGGGGGGGGGGGGGGGGGGGGACTTGCCTGGCTGGTGAATAATTTTTTTAAATTTCGGACATTGCCTACATGTAAACAGATTCTTTCTTCCTGGTTTGTTACAAGTCCCCAGGGACAACTCTGGCCTGTGAAGCAATTTTAGCGTTGTGGCCAAGCTCAGTATTGCAAGTCACATGGCGCTGGGGCCCAGGAAGCCTTTTCCCCCCCTTACACATACAGTACACGGGGAAAGAAGCAGCTATAAAACTCTGGGGAAAGTTTTGTGGGTGTCACTCAAAGTAAAAAACGACTCTGAATTATTCACTTATAAATTGTTCGGTCCATTTTTCTTTAGAAGCCACCAAGAGCCGTTTCGTGGAGCTCCCGCTCTCGACTCTTTTCTCTGTGGCTCTGGCCATTAGACTGTGTTCATGTGGGATAGGCGGGGCCAAGGAAAACACCTGCGCTGGGTGAGCAACTTACGTTCAAATGAATGGGCTGCCATCTTTCAATACTATACGGTGGTTCTCTTTAGACATCCATGATCTAAACAGGTGAACAGTGTGGATTCTATAAGAAAGCTGGAGGATTTGACAGGAAGTGACTCACCCTCCATCAGCTCGGCCAGGAAGGGGATGGTCTCCGGCAGCAGCACCATGTAGTTCTCCCTCAGCTTCCCCGCCAGCTCCATCAGCATCAGCAGGGAGGAGAAACGCACCTGCACCAGTCAACAGGTTCATATGGAAGTTACATAATGCACACGGTTTCCCTCATTTTTAAAGTATAAACACGGTGGTTTGAATATGATAATCGTTAAAGGGATACGCCAACATTTTGAGAGTTTCTAAAACAAGAATGTAGATACCTTTATCTTCACTGTCCGTGCAGTACAATGTGAGGTACAGCCCTCACTGCTAATAAGCTTAGCACTACAATGGCAGTCTGGTACCGCATTCACCACGCAATGAAATAATAATCCAAAGTTACGGGAAACGGTCATTTTCAAAGTAAATCCATAGCCAGAACTAACAAAGAGCCTTCCCTCTAACCAAAGTTACTTCCTTGTTTGCCTGAGGCGCATGCGCTGTGTGCAGTCATCAGTGCAGCGCTTGGGCGTCAGGCAAAGGAGGAAGTAACTTTGGTTACAGAGGGAATCCTCTTTGTTTAGTTCTTGCTATGGATTTACTTCGCGGCCAAACTGATGCCTTTTCACAGATGAAAGAACGTCATTTATGTTTGTGTTTGGATGGGAAACAGGTGTGTGTGTGTGTGTGTAAGGGTGTGTGTGTGTGTGAGTGTACCTGGGGTGAGGAGTGTCTGGTCTTGAGCAGGATCTGGTAGTTGAGGCTCTTCCACAGCGTGTCGTCTGCCATGGCGACGGCCAGCTGGGCCACGCAGGGAACCAGGTGCTGTGTCACGCGCTGCCGGGACGCCACCTCGCCGCCCAGACTGTTCTCCAGCTTTGCGAGAGGAAAACAAACGAAATGTACTTTGTATTTTTGGCAAGGAAGCATGTTGCTTTACTTTGCAAAGCAGGATCAACTTACCTCAGCATTGTACATGTCAAATGACCTTTGCATGACTTTACATAAACCGTTTCTAAACATGCAGTGAACTCCTGATCCTAACCACACCTTAGTCGAATGGGCTGCATGTTTAGAACCAATTCTCCATTGTGGGCGCACATATCCACCCCAGGTCCTAGTCCAAGATCCAGCTTATGCTCCGGTGCCGTGGAGGGGGCAGGCGGGTGGGGGCGTTGATGACGTGCTAAGCGAGCCACATACAAACCATTAAATGTGCCCGTGCTATTTAATAATTTCATGAACGGACGTAGTTACGTGGCTGGATTATTTGGAAGAGAGCCAAATTGGTGAGTAAAGTAGCCTAAATTGTTGAATCGTTTCTTTTCTTTCATCTGCCAGTTTGAAAATTGAACAACGAGATGATACTGCTGATTATACAGAGGTGGCCTACATAAAATGTATTACCAGACGCCACTCTTCAATTCGGCAGATATATAATCCACAGAGAGGTTACTGTAAGTGAATAAAATGTCAATTATTTCTGGATGTGAGTCGCCTGTTATCCCGCTGTCTTCCTCCGTTAAAACGGCATGTTTTGAACTGAGTTTTGGTTACAGATTAGCTTAGTCGATCTCTGAGAACATTGGAATAAAGATCGACTATAGAGCTATAAGAGTAGAATACTAGAGGAATAAATGCATTCAAAACATTTATTGAGATCCAGAGCAGAGAATTGTAGCCTATATTCTGTTCCTTTCATACGCTCTCCTCTCCAGCAGGCAGCAGCACTGTGCCACAAACCACGCAGAGCTTCTCCTCATGTTTAGAAACAGATGTGGTTTAGTGGTTTATTGGGTCATGTCTAGCAGGGGAAATGTGGGGGACAGCCGGACCTGATTCTACACTTATAATCCAGAGTTCATGTTAAGAAGCGGCTATAGAATAACTACTAATGCTGCCTACACACTAGAGGATTTTCAAATCTTAACCGATTTTAAAAACATGAGAGACCACAGACATGAGGACAATTTCATCAGATTTTAACATTAAAATCGCCTGAACACACACACTAGACGATTCGGCCAGACTGCGAGACCACACACCAGCCGTTTGAAGTACCGACTCACAGCGATTCCAGCAACTAGACTGTAGGCTGTTTATATCCCACAGAACCGCAATTTTTTCCCACAGACAACGGCGGATGGCTCTCCAAACATGCGCCGAGCGGCGGGTCCGCTACAAGCGGGCGGACACCCTCGCAAAATAAGCTAAAACAACGTCCTGTCTGAGAGCTCATATTGCAGCATGTCCGCTCCCTTGGGGCGGGCCGCTCCGCTCGGCGCATGTTTGGAGAGCCCTCCGCCGCTGTCCACCCTGTTTTAAGCTGCTGTGAGGATGCTGGGGAGAGAGGAGCTACATGGCTCTGCTGTTGCCATGGCTGTTGCTCGTTTGTTGTGAGCGCTGCATTAACATCCGGGTATGACGCGTCGACGGGTCCCGGTCTGCTCGCTCTCATTGGCTATTGCGGGTTCCGTCGGGAGACAGCCATCATAAATATCAAACATGTTTGATATGCCCGATTCGAGATCGGGCAGGCTCCGATTCAATCAATAATTTATTGACACCAGACACTTGACAATTATTTTGACAAAAAATCGGTTGAGACTAGCCTCGAATCGGGCCACGCCCCCCCGAGGGGAATCGGGCATTAAATCGGGCATTTTATCCTCTAGTGTGTGGGAGGCATAAGTCACTTCCATGACCTGAAAATGTTCTTCCTTCCTAGTTTGTTAATGCTGTTTTTTCCTAAAGGGAAAGCCAGTCAGCTTTCCGCTGTATCTGGGAGGAAAAAAACATCTTATTACATAATAAATGTGTGAAACAATTTTTTTTTTTTTCCTGACATTCCCCCGACTTCCCCAGAGAATTCCTGAAATCTCGCGACTCTCCTTGTCTGGAATCTCCCATCTCGTCCGGGACTCAACCCCCTTTAATGTCCAGATGTTTGGGAAAGTAACACAGTAGTGACTCTACCAGCCGTGTCCTAGGCAGCTGTGCTCACCTGGTCCACCAGCGGGGGCAGCAGTGCGTCGGCGCGCTCGCGGCTCAGGAAGCGCTGTGTGTCGTACAGGAAGATCTTGTGCAGACAGTCCAGGACGGACTGCAGCAGCATGCAGCTCTTTTCCACACCCAGCTCCTCAGACCCAAACACACCCTCGTCTGGAGAGAGGAGAGGAGAAGAGAGAGAGAGAGAGAAGAGAGGATAAAATAAATCGGCCATTTTGGAGGCCCCTCCAAAAAAGGGCACTCTAGCTGCATGAAAATGATATCGTGTGTAGAATTCTAACAGTTTAGTCTCAAATGTGGAGATTTTAACCAGAATCCTTCAGCAACACACCTCAAAAGCCATATACATTGGTTTAAAGCTGAAAGAAATGTGTTTTAGGGTTTAGTTACACTTGAAGTCATTTTATGTCCTAAAATTCTGTTTATTGGATTTAAGACTTTTGAAGGACCCGCGGAAACCCTGTCGAACTAGTGTTAATTTCATCAGGCGAAAACTATAACTAAAAATATTGAACTAGAACAACAACACCGCGGATATATGCCGCCGCCAACAAGTCAGCAGGCGACATCCATGTCTGTCCAGAGTTTGACATTTGAGCCAAATGTGAAGAAATTCCGTCAAGATATTGCGTTAATGAGCTTGAAAATGGCATTCGTGAGGTCACCTTTGACCACCAAAATGTAATCAGTTCATTCTTGAGTCCAAGTGGACGTTTGAACAAAATTCGAAGAAATTCCCTCAAGGCGTTCCTGAGATATCGCATTAACGAGCTACAGAATGGCGTTCCTGAGGTCACATTGACATTGAACTTTGACAAGCAAAATCTAATCAGTTCATTCTTGAGTCGAAGTGGACATTTGAGGCAAATTCAAAGAAATTCCTTCAAGGCGTTCCTGAGATATCACGTTAATGTGCATGAAACGGGAGGTCATGAGATCACAGTGACCTTGAACTTTGACCACCAAAGTCTAATCAGTTCATTCTTGAGTCGAAGTGGATGTTTTAGGCAAATTTGATGAGATTCCGTCAAAGTGTTCCTGAGATATCACATTAACGAACATGAAACAAGCGGTCGTGAGGTCACAGTGACCTTGACCTTTGACCACCACATCTAATCAGTTCATCCTTGAGTCTAGGTGGATATTTGAAGCAAATTTGATGAAATTCCGTCAAGGCGTTCCTCAGATATCGCGTTAACGAACATCGGACGGACAACCCGAAACCATAATGCCTCCTAGCTATTGCTGGCGGAGGCATAAAAATAGCCAACAAAATGAACACTATGTGGAACCTGTGTTTGAGGCGTTGGTCTGTCTCAGCAGGTCAGAGAAGGGTTTGACCAGGTTTCCTGCGAACAGGACGAACAGGCCTTTGAGGCGCTCGGCAAGGCGCTCGGCAAGCCGGTAAAACGTCAGCAGACGGTCCTTCCCCTCTGTCTCTGTCTTGCACCAGTCAAACAGCTGCAGCACAGAGGGCACATATAGAGACTTTTAACTTGACAACATCAACATTGTAAATTGGCCCTAGCTTACTTCCTGTTGCAGTGTTTGCTAAATACAATAGCTGACAGTAAAATAAGCTAGGTTTCAAATTAAGCAATAAGCCCCAAGAGGCCGTGGTTTACAGTGATTTTACAACAGCTAACGCCACAACGCGTGCTGTGGACACCTACAGCCTCACACAACACGTGCTGTGGACACCTACAGCCTCACACAACACGTGCTGTGGACACCTACAGCCTCACAGAACACGTGCTGTGGACACCTACAGCCTCACACAACACGTGCTGTGGACACCTACAGCCTCACACAACACGTGCTGTGGACACCTACAGCCTCACAGAACACGTGCTGTGGACACCTACAGCCTCACACAACACGTGCTGTGGACACCTACAGCCTCACACAACACGTGCTGTGGACACCTACAGCCTCACACAACGCGTGCTGTGGACACCTACAGCCTCACACAACGCGTGCTGTGGACACCTACAGCCTCACACAATTTCCCTGAAAAGTAAACCATCTATAACAGAGTCCAAACTAGGGATGGGCATCGAATTTCGAATTTTCGAATAATCGTTGTTATTATCAAGGTCGACTTTTATTATTAACTCATTCAGTGCCAGCCACTTTTGGAGAACGGATGCTCCCAGTGCCAGAGTTTTCAGAGCGTTTTCAGTGATTTCTCGAGGCCCACAGAATATTGTGTGATATTACTATGTAAACACCGAACACGCACAAGAACGAGCTGGCTCTATTGTATCATCAGCAAAAAAAAGTTTATTGATACCATTTTCCGTTCTTTAGTTATGAGCCGGAGAAGATAGGTTGTTTTCAGCGTTTTCAGGCTTTTCAAATTATTAGCTGAGATAATCCGCCTTTTGTGAAATGCAGCATTTCAAGCACATTCACTGAGTCTGAAGATAATATTTTCTGATGTAGTGACGTAGTTGTTGTGTGATGCCCTGCGTGCACCACCCCCCTCCCCCCCTCCCCCCGTAAACTCCTCCCCACACTGCACACAGCCTCACGCAACCATTATATTTTCGGAGTGCTGCGTTTGTGTGCTGCTGTCGGCTCTCAGCGTCACAGCAGGGAAGAGCCAACCCGGATTGCTGAATGGTTTGGCGTCAGGGGCTGCTTTCCTGTCTGCTAATCGGGTGGAGAAACTATACAGACAGACAGACAGACAGACAGGGACAGAGGGGCTCAGTTGTGAGCGCGGATTGACTCCTGTTCGGAGCCAGCTCCCGCGACAGAGCAAATGGCTCTGGGAGCATGCATCGGGTTGTCTTTGATCCACGGCTTTTAGGCTGTTTCTCGGACCTGTCTCTAATCTGGACTGCACCGAGCAAGCACTGTCGCCACCTAATGAGTCCGTAAAATAGGTTATACACCTCCAATAGCTACTATAGTTGTACAGGAGCTGCGGAAGGCTTTGATCGACGTCCCACCGTCAAAAAACGCATTGGACGTCGAAGGACGTCCGTGGCATTCTACGTCACTATTTAATTGGACGTCGAAGGACGTCCATGGCATTCAATGAGTTAAAATTCGAAATTCGAAAAAAAAAATGTTTTTTTTTTTTTTGAGTGAAATGTTGCATTGTCTCCCCTGATTCTAAGTATAGTCAAATCGCTTGGTTTGAGCAAGTAAAACAATTTTTATAAGCATTTTAAGCAAGGTTTATGGAAAAATGAATGGCGGATGAAATCCCATGAAGAGGGAGAGGGGGTGACTTTGGCACCCCTTTGGCACTCAGACCTGAGCCTACTAAATATTTAATGAACCACTCATGATTGTCAAAACTGTTTTTTATTTTCGAAAATGTCAATGTCATGTAACATGTTCTTTACTTCAGTGGTGCAATGCTTGTTTGAGCTAAAAATCCACAGCAGAAGCTTTTTATATTAATTAATAAAGCCGTAGACTTAGAATCAGGGGAGACAATGCAACATTTCACTCACAAAAAAATAATAAAAAATAAATAAAAATAAATACATTTTTAATTTTTTTTTACATTTTTATTTTTATTTTCGAATTTCGAATTAAATTCGAATTTGGCCAGCGAATTTCGAATAGTGTTTTTGCTAGAAATGCCCATCCCTAGTCCAAACCACACAACTAAACACACAGTCACTTGAAATACAACACAGAAAAAGAGAATATGTAATGTAACTGAACTGATAAAACAGTAGAAAAATATAAATCAGGAAAAAAGGGATAAATCCATTAAATTGACAAATCCCTTTAAGGAAAAATCCCTTGATTATATTACTGGATGTTTTTATTACATTTATTCGTCATGATTGTTAGTCTTAATATTCTGAAATGTTTCAATGTTGCTCAAATGTCTGATTATTCAATGTGAAACAGATAATTGATCACAGATTATGGTGATGGATAATGATGTTTTGGGTTGGCAGATGTTCCTCACCTTGAAGAAGAGCGGTCTGAACGTGACCTCAGACAGTTTCATCACCATGCTCAGCAGACAGTCAATCACATGACCTTCAATCTGCTGTGTCTTCTCCAGATCTCCCTGTTAGGAAGAGGAAAGATGGTGTCAGACAGACAGACAGGCAGACAGGCAGACAGGCAGGCAGACAGGCAGGCAGGCAGACAGACAGGCAGGCAGGCAGGCAGGCAGACAGACAGGCAGGCAGACAGGCAGGCAGGCAGGCAGGCAGGCAGACAGACAGGCAGGCAGGCAGACAGGCAGGCAGGCAGGCAGGCAGGCAGACAGACAGACAGGCAGGCAGGCAGACAGACAGGCAGGCAGGCAGGCAGACAGACAGGTAGGCAGACAGACAGGCAGCCAGCCAGCTAGACATGCAGGCAGACAGACAGGCAGGCAGACAGGCAGGCAGGCAGGCAGACAGACAGGCAGGCAGGCAGACAGGCAGGCAGGCAGGCAGGCAGACAGGCAGGAGGCAGACAGACAGACAGGCAGGCAGACAGACAGACAGGCAGCCAGCCAGGCAGACAGACAGACATGCAGGCAGGCAGGCAGGCAGACAGACAGGCAGCCAGCCAGCCAGACAGACATGCAGGCAGGCAGGCAGGCAGACAGACAGACAGACAGGTACCTGGCAGTGCTGGGCTCTAAAGTCCAGGGCGGTGAGGAAGAAGGAGGTGAGCTCTGATTGGTGGCAGTTGAGCTGGTCCTTCTCCATGTGAGCGATGTGTTCCTTCAGGATGGCCAGCAGGGGGCCGAGGTGACTCTGAGCGAAACACACAGTTTACAGTCAGTGACACGCTGCTGTCACACTAATCACACACCAGCCATGACTTTACCGTCACACTGATCTAACACACACACACACACACACACACACACACACACACACACACACACACACACACACGACTTTATGGTGACTTGGGACTTGACTCTGACTTGTGCTTTGATGACTTTGAAAAGGTTTCTAAAGGTTTCTTGAGATCTTGTGTTTGTGTAAATAACTTGGATTGAAAGTGATGAGATTTGTTCCAGATGCGAGGGCATGTTTTCTGATGTGCAATGTTCATAAACTGCAAGATGATTTGGATATTGACAATTATTATTAACGGAGTGTGCATTGACATATTCTTCGTATATATAACTACACTTACATACATATATAGTGTGTGTGTGTGTGTGTATAGGGCCAGTGCACATTAATCAACATATCAGCATTATACATCAATGTAAATTTGCTGGAAGTGCACACGTGACTTGCTGTTCTCTACAGTACATTTAGACTTGAGACTTGATGTTAATGACATGGACTTGACTCAGACCTTCTTTGGTAATCTACATTCAGACTAAGCAAAAGTGGACAGAGGGACCTACCTGCTTGTCGGTGACCATGCTGCTGTAGCACCTGGACAGGGTGGGCAGTAGGACCCTGGGGGGCAGCTTGGTGGCCAGGGTGCTCCTCAGGGAGGCGAGGCGGACCGCCAGCTGGGGTGGACAGGATGGGGAAGACTCTGCCAGCTGGGTCAGCCGGCACACCTGGAGGCAGTGGTCGTGTTAACCCAATAATATGGTCAAAGGTAAATGGCGTGTATTTATATAGCGCTTTTATCCAAAACGCTTTACAATCACTAGGTACATTCACACAGACATTCACACACCAATGGCAGCAAGCTACCAAGCAGGGTAGCAATCTGGGTCTGACGACTAATATGAATTATTATTAATATGACTCTGGGACAGACGGCCGGTATTTCAGGGTTTCCACTGTAGAGCGGACGTCCCGCCCCTTCTGTCATTGTATACAGTCCGACAACGTCACATATGCAGCTATTTATTACTATTAATTAGACAAAATGTTATCTGGACATACAATCCATCAGCTCCACCTCCATTCTGTTATCTGGACATACAATCCATCAGCTCCACCTCCATTCTCGCATCAACTGGACTGTAAACAATAACCATGATGACACTTCGACATGCAGACTGGAGGAGGTGGGGATTGAACCACCGACCTCTTTTATCCAAAGCGATTAGTGGATGACCCGCTCTACCTCCTGAGCTACAGCCGCCCCAGTATTCTCTGTCTTTTAACTTGTTTTTTTTAAACAATGACAGAAAAATCTGAAGGCTGTCTGTCATTTTAACACAGAAAAGAATACAAATGACAGAAAGTCTAATGTAATCTCTGCCTGGAGGAGCAGATTACAGGTCAGTCTGCTGAAATACACACAATGTGTCAACACAACATACAAGATTTAATAAGAATGTTGTGGTGCTGACCTGTGCTTCAGGCTGTCATAACATGCCCTGGTTGTGGTGCTGACCTGTGCTTCAGGCTGTCATGTATAACATGCCCTGGTTGTGGTGCTGACCTGTGCTTCAGGGTGTCATATATAACATGCCCTGGTTGTGGTGCTGACCTGTGCTTCAGGCTGTCATGTATAACATGCCCTGGTTGTGGTGCTGACCTGTGCTTCAGGCTGTCATAACATGCCCTGGTTGTGGTGCTGACCTGTGCTTCAGGCTGTCATGTATAACATGCCCTGGTTGTGGTGCTGACCTGTGCTTCAGGCTGTCATATATAACATGCCCTGGTTGTGGTGCTGACCTGTGCTTCAGGGTGTCATATATAACATGCCCTGGTTGTGGTGCTGACCTGTGCTTCAGGCTGTCATGTATAACATGCCCTGGTTGTGGTGCTGACCTGTGCTTCAGGCTGTCATGTATAACATGCCCTGGTTGTGGTGCTGACCTGTGCTTCAGGCTGTCATAACATGCCCTGGTTGTGGTGCTGACCTGTGCTTCAGGGTGTCATATATAACATGCCCTGGTTGTGGTGCTGACCTGTGCTTCAGGCTGTCATATATAACATGCCCTGGTTGTGGTGCTGACCTGTGCTTCAGGCTGTCATGTATAACATGCCCTGGTTGTGGTGCTGACCTGTGCTTCAGGCTGTCATAACATGCCCTGGTTGTGGTGCTGACCTGTGCTTCAGGCTGTCATGTATAACATGCCCTGGTTGTGGTGCTGACCTGTGCTTCAGGCTGTCATATATAACATGCCCTGGTTGTGGTGCTGACCTGTGCTTCAGGGTGTCATATATAACATGCCCTGGTTGTGGTGCTGACCTGTGCTTCAGGGTGTCATATATAACATGCCCTGGTTGTGGTGCTGACCTGTGCTTCAGGCTGTCATGTATAACATGCCCTGGTTGTGGTGCTGACCTGTGCTTCAGGCTGTCATGTATAACATGCCCTGGTTGTGGTGCTGACCTGTGCTTCAGGCTGTCATAACATGCCCTGGTTGTGGTGCTGACCTGTGCTTCAGGCTGTCATATATAACATGCCCTGGTTGTGGTGCTGACCTGTGCTTCAGGCTGTCATATATAACATGCCCTGGTTGTGGTGCTGACCTGTGCTTCAGGGTGTCATGTATAACATGCCCTGGTTGTGGTGCTGACCTGTGCTTCAGGCTGTCATATATAACATGCCCTGGTTGTGGTGCTGACCTGTGCTTCAGGCTGTCATATATAACATGCCCTGGTTGTGGTGCTGACCTGTGCTTCAGGGTGTCATATATAACATGCCCTGGTTGTGGTGCTGACCTGCTTAAGTTCAGGCTGTCATATCTAACATGCCCTGGTTGTGGTGCTGACCTGTGCGGTGGTGTCGTGCAGGTAGGGGCTGATGAAGTGCGGCAGCGTGTCGGCGACGCGCTGCAGCGCGGTCACGGCGCTCAGCACGTAGATCTCATTGGTCAGCTTCCTGTCTGACAGGGTGAGCAGCACCGCCGGCATCAGCCTGCAGGGGGAGACAGGAGACAGGCAGTCAACAAGCTGCACAAGCCACACTCTCATCCTTAAAATCGAGCTGAATTGGCATTTCAGGGCAGGGGGGAGGGGGTTACCGTGGTAGCTGTGGGATGGCGAGGGCCCGGAGCGTGCTGACCGCCTGGCCGATGCAGAGCAGAGCGCTGCCCGTCACGTTCCTGTCCTCCTGCGGAGACGCCACCATCTCCACCGCTCGCTCCAGCATGGGCACGAAGGCCGCGGGGTGGGCAGGGCCTAAGCTGCGGCACAGCAGCTTCAGGCTGTACAGCGCCGTCTGCCGGTTGATGGCCTGCTCCTGCTCCTCCTCCTCCTCGCCGGCGACCCTTGACCCCTGACCTCTACCCACAATGCTCAGGAGGTCGCCGGTCAGCTGCAGAAGCACGGTGACCTGAGGAGAGAGAAGAGGAGATAGAACCGTAACAACTCAAAGTGGAGAGACCCGTTTAGCCATATCAAATTGGGAGGCGGGCCTCGCCAGGGGAACTCCAAGCAGTTTCAGGGGAGGCTCAGTGAACGGAAGTGAAAAATATTACATTAGTTATTAAATTAGTTATGAAGGAGATCACATAGAATAGCCTAAATGTGTGTGATTTGATTTCTAAGTCTGCTCATAGAATTCAGCATAGCACAGGAATGGATGGACGCAGAGAGACGTGGATGGTCTAATTTTTTAAGTTCTGTTATGGAGCATTCACTCATTTGTAATAAAAACCACTTTATGCACATTTATTTCTTCCCAAATCTTACATAATGGGCCTTTAAGGAGATAGTTCAGAGATACAGTAGTTTTGGGGAATTTGACAGTTTTTCCCACTTTCCCAGAGTCAGAAACAAATAATGGTGGTGAATGGAGAAAGACATTTTTTTTTATCCCGTTTGAATTGTGCCGTGAAGTACACATGTGAGGTTTGTCAATTTAAAAGATAACTTTAAAAATCAATAAAGTCGCAGTTTGCCTATACATCTACTTTTCACCACATCAAGTGAGAAGGTCATTCTGCCATTGGCTAATATACAATCGGACTTCTCTGCAGCCATAGACTGTAGTAAACGGGTGAGTTAGACCCGCCCCCCTGTTCCACATGGCGTGTGTGTTTGTACCTGTTGCTCCTCCCACGTGGTGGTCCTGTGCTGCAGCTTGTTGTTGAGCAGCTCCATGGCCTTCCTCCTGACTGATGCCAGCTGGTTCCCCATCAGCCCTCGCATCACCATGATGAACGTATCCGTCGGCAGCAAGGCGTTCACCTTGGAGACGGAAGACAAAGGTCAAAACGGGAGAGTTTGGATTTTGTGAATCTGGCAAATAAGTAAATATTGTATATTCACGCTATGCAGTCACCTGTTATCGTACTGCTACATGTATTACTATTAGAATGATTAGTAGAGTTCTCAACGGTCCTAAAAAATCTAACGCGACCCAACCCCCAACCGAGCTCAACTCGCCCGAGACCAACTCAGCCCGACCCAAAAAAAACCCAATTACACCTAGGACATTATAAAAAGTGTGCAATTAATGTCGGCGCAGCTCAAATACAATGGGAACGGTGTGCATTTGTTACTGCCATAAATGTTTTTCAGCATCATACTACAGTATGTTGTTATGGACGGTATGCTGCTTATTCCGTTTCGGGCTCTCTCTCCTGCATCTCCGCTGCTGCGTAATTACGAGCCGCGCTGACTGATGCCGCTCTCTTGTGGAATAGTGGAATTTCGTTCCACCAGCACACATTTTCTTTATCAGCTTTTTGTGTGTGTGTGTGTGTGTGTGTGTGTGTGTCACCTTGTCTAGAACATCGTATGCTTTGGTCAGCAGCGCTCTCCAGAACTTGGCTGTAGGTTGGTCAGAGTTCTCCTCCACACAGCGAGCCACGCTGTGGATGAACCTCAGGTTCTCCTCCAGCAGGCTAACACAACACATTACACACATTAACAACACAGCACACACATTAACAACATATTGCAGCAGTTACATCACACGTATATTAAAACTTTAAAGCCCCTGGCAAGGCAATTTCATAATCTTCTTGTAAATATGTAATTTGTGGTATGCGGTGCATATAAAAACTGTATAAAAAATATGAACTTTCAATTATACTCTGATAAAAAAACCGCACCGCGGTCGCTCACAAGTCAGCAGTCGACATCCATGTCTGTCCAGACTTTGACGTTTGAGCCAAATGTGAAGAAATTCTGTCAAGGCGTTACCGAGATATCACGTTAACGAGCTTGAAAATGGCGTTTGTGAGGTCACAGTGACCTTGACCTTTGACCACCAAAATGTAATCGGTTCATTCTTGAGTCCAAATGGACGTTTGAGCCAAATGTGAAGAAATTCCGTCAAGGCGTTCCTGAGATATCGCGTTAACGAACATCGGACGGACGGACAACCCAAAACCATAATGCCTCTGGCTTGGCTATCGCCGGCAGAGGCATAAAACATTTAAATCCATGTCCGCTGAGTGTCCATGGACACTGAGTACACAGAGGATAGATAGAACATGATGTAACCACACCCCCACAGTCCTGAAAATTTGCTGTTTTATAATATAGTTGTGAACTTTTTTTATTTTTACTCATATTCAGGTAATAGGTAAGGTAATAGGTTTTCTCATGAGGGTGGCTGGCATCTCCCTTAGGGATAAGGTGAGCAGCTCAGTCATCCATGAGGGACTTGGAGTAGAGACGCTGCTCCTTTGCATAGAAAGGCGCTAGTTGAGGTGGTTCGGGCATCTGGTAAGGATGCCACCTGGGCGCCTCCCTAGGGAGGTGTTCCAGGTACGTCCAGCTGGGAGGAGACACAGGGCAGACCGAGGTCTAGGTGGAGAGATGATATCTCCATGCTGGCCTGGGAACACCTCGAGATCACCCAGTCAGAGCTGACTAATGTGGCCAGGGAAAGGGAAGTTTGGGGTCCCCTGCTGGAACTGCTACCTCCATGACCCGATCCCAGATAAGCAGTTGAAGATGGACGGTTGGATATTTGGGTGGGTAATTCATGTGATGGTCAGCTGTGATAGCCTATAAAAATTGATATTTGAGGCTGGGTTGCCAGAGGATTTAAGCCCTTTTCCGATTTGCTTATGTGAAGAAAAGTTCACCTTTGCTGTAGGTGCTGGAGAGACTCATTCACAACATCACCGCTGTCTGCAACCTGAAACAGCAGCAGAGCACAGCCTCACATATACACATTTCTATTATGATCAGTGTGGCTGAGTTACTACTAAAGGAGACATTAAGTGTTGATTAAATAAATTACCACACTATTCAAGACCGGGAAATGATCAAATTAAGTTGTAATACTTTTCCAGACTTTCCAGACCTGGAATAGAGTGACATTAGTCGAGTCGCTCACAGTGGGACGTGTGAACATTGACCTGGGTGGCGTACCTTTCCAATGAAGCTGGAGGAGGCCAGCAGCTGGGCCATGAAGGAGACGGAGAGGAACTTGAAGTGTCTCAGCTCCTTGCTGCTGTGAGCCTCCAGGCTGAAGATCAACTCCTCCACCTTCTCCTCCTCCTCCTCCCCCTTCCTCCTGCGGCCAGCGGGGCGCTTCCCCGGAGCTGCAGCATCACGGAGAGGAGAGGAACATCCATAAGGAAATAACAACGGAGAATTTAGGTATGTTTCAACCTGGACCCTATTTTCATCATTTATTTGATGTATAACTAAGTAATGTGAACAGAAATCTTTGGAATTGATCGCTTCAGCTGGCAGCTGCTTTTCCCACATGCCACTACAGTAACTGCACTAGACTATTTTGTTTCCCGTTTACTTCACGGGTGGCCACACTTTTTTTTTTTTTACCTTGCGAGCTTCTTTTAAAATGGCCAGCTCAACATGATCTACCAACCACCCCCCCCCAAAGAAAATCCACCCCACACACACGCACGCGTGAAATCAATGTTTTACTGACTTTTAAACATACGTGGGTTGTTGTCATTGTTGTAGTCGTTTGATGTCTTGTTGTTTTCTGTTTTGTTTGTTTGTTTCAATTTTGTTTTATCTTTGTTTTTTTCTGTTCTTGTCTTGGATTTTAAATACACTATTTTGTATTGTATTTGTATTATGATGTAATGTTTACTTGTGTGGACCCCAGGAAGAGTAGTCGCTACCTTGGTAGTGGCTAATGGGGATAAAAATAAACGAAAGAAAATGCTGAACACGTTGACCGGCATCGGAAACTAGCAAAGATTTGCTCTTGCACTGGGCGTAAGATATGGCCCTTGACTTGTGACCAAAGAGAAATGACTTGTGAGCATTTCTGCCTCACCCTGGTCTGTGTCATCTCTGCCTCTCCCTGGTCTGTCTCACCCTGATCTGCCTCCCCCTGCTCTGTGTCGTGTGCCTCACCCTGGTCTGTGTCGTGTGCCTCACCCTGCTCTGTGTCATGTGCCTCACCCTGGTCTGTGTCGTGTGCCTCACCCTGCTCTGTGTCATGTGGCAGTTGCAGCAGATACTGCAGGATCCTGATGAGTGAGGTGACCTGATCCCCCACTGAGAACTGACAGCAGAGAGAGATCCAGAAGTCCACGTCTCTCTCCAGAGCTGCATCCTGCAAATACACACACACACACACACACACACACACACACATTAGGACCGTATGATACTGATGAAAACCTGAGTGTACTTCACAGTGGTCAAACAGAGCCCATCGCTGGGTAAAGCAGGGTTTCTGTATACTGTAGCAGAAGAGATAACATTTATGGGGACTCTTAACACGTTCACTGCCAATGACGAGTTGAGTCTTCAAAAAAAATCCAACGGTTGACTGCCAATGACGAGTCAAGTCGTCAAAAAAAAAATAAAAAAAAATTTGACGGTGGGACGTGGATCAACGCCCCCCACGTCTCCTATAAAAATATTGGAGCCACCGAACGTGTACAACCCATTCCACCGACCCACTAAGTGGCGACAGTGCTCTCCAGACTAGAAAAAGCCGAGCCAAAACTGCAGGGGAACGCGCGAGGAAACCATTATCATACTGTAAAATGGATTGGCGAAAACGCTTTCGCACATTATCGCGCTGGGAGCTGGTGGTGGGGGATTGCAAATTTGCATAATAGATTATGCGTGCAACACACTTTGAAACACCCGCAGAAAGCCCACAATCGCACGCAGCTTCATTGCAGCTGAGCTCACAACCGAAACGACTCATGCAGACTCGCCCAAAGAGCAGCCGCCAGCAGCCAGGCAGCACAGACAGGCAGAGCCTCGCTTGTGACAAACGCTGCAAAGCCACCAGAGACACACCCACGGAGGGAGGAGTTTGAAGGAGAGGGGGGTTTCCTGCTGCTATGGAGGAAATTACTGTTCAAAACTATTGTTTAGATGTCTGACGTCTTACGCCAAAAATAAATGGTTAAAGTGACTGTTCTATCGAATTTCACAAAAAGCCATTTATCTCAGAATAAATTTTCAGACGCTGAAACCATGCTGTATTCTACTGCTAATGCCTACATAACTACTAACTCTACAAACTAACTCTTTTAGACAGAGAAAGCACACATTCTATTAGTTCTTTTGAGATCATTTGTGTTCACAAAATCTTAGCAGAAAAGAATCCTCGGCTCTTGAAAGATGAGCCAGAATCCTCAAAAAAAAACCTTGGCAGAACCTACCTACAGTATTGAAAAAACGGCTGGCAGTGAATGTGTTAAAAAATATTTTTCACAAAAAATAAAAATATTGGTTTGAGTAGAAATTGGCCTTTTATTATAAAAAATAAGTTACCTATACTATAAGTTATCTAATATGAAGCAGTATGTTTCACTCTATATTCAATAGAATTGACGAATGGAATTGACCTATACTACCGCTACACTAGCTGTCTATAGCCGCTCTCAGACATGCCTTGGAATTCAGGAGTTATCTAGAGTAGAGGGCATCCGGATGGCAGTGTATGTATGAACACAATTTGGTGAGCTATGCGCGCTCCCGCGACCCTCCTACTATCCGGAGGTAAGACAACCTCGAGCCCTACTATCAGGGGTGGATTGTCCTCCCCCCCCTCCAGAGCTCCGTGAAGTAGCCAGCTCAGTGAGTGCATGAGGCGGGGGAGAGAGACAGAAAGCCAGCGTGACAGATTATTATTATACCGATATTATACCGACCGATAGTCGATGTGAATGAGCGAGCAAAACAAACATCATGCCGTTTCAGTTTTTCCAAATGAAGCTCGAACCTGCTCCGTGTGTGTCAGCCAACAGGCTACATGTTGCTGGATTGAAAGGCTCATGGCTTTGATCTTATTTCATTTCTGCATAGCTTCGCACAGCACACACATTTAATGAGCATTTTTGGACGTGAGGGTCGACCTGCTTCCCAGTATTGGACATCGCTAGGTAGGGTATCTGGATCTGGTTGCGTTCATGCCTTTGATTTAACGTTTACACAGCATTTGTGAAGATTCACGTGCAGAACCGCAAATTCCAAGTAGCGTCAAGTCAGGCAGTATAAAACGGAAACTTCCGGGTATAACCTTCGCAATAATGGCAATTAAATGAAGTAAATGCATGTGTAATGTTTTTTTGTGTGTGTTATCCGAAAGATACAGAACAGAGATAAACTGGAAGAATATCTGCATTCTGCTCCCTTTGAAAAGTCAATTTTAACCCGTAGTGAGTCGACAGTTCTGATTTCTTGTTACTAAGCAATACAACATTGATTTTATTTTGAAGGTAAAAACGTCTAGCTTCCTGTATTCTGTATAATTCTAGTAGGATTGACGCATTTTAGGACTGAACATAGCAAAGACCTGTTTTATTTTTAGCGCTCGAGACTCGAGGAAATCGATGCATCTGGGCGTGAGTTGTAGTGTTGTTTAATTAATTACTAACGTTATGCGCAAACGATTATATGCCGTGAACGTTAGGAAGTTATCGCCCATTATGTATTTTTAGCAACTTGTTTTCAGACTCTGCATGTCGTGATAGTTTGTTGAATGTCAATGCGATTCACTTAAGGCTATGCTCAGACAGTGAAGTGCAGCTGTGTGGTCAGTTTTCACAACTCGCCATTGTGTGGTCATGACCAAATTCCCCCCACCCCCGCCCCCTCTCTACTTTACACCCGGAGGTGCTCCACATGTATGAAAGCAACATGCCTCATGTCTGAAAGGGGACACTTCACGTATCCCCCGGGTCAGGCTCAAGGCAAGCAACCCTGACCTGATCCGGAGTTCATGTCTGAAAGTGGCTTATGACAAGCCCCTAACGTGAATTGATTACGGTAGTTGTCTTTACATCAATAAGTTGATACCCATTTCAGAGGTTTTTCCATTCTGCCAAGATTCAAGATTCAATCTGGGGAAAACACTGAATATAAATGTGATATTTATTCAACCCTACTAGATGCCAGCAAGCCACTACTATATACAGCAGGGGCACCCAATAAACCACGACTAAATACATACAGCAGGGGTGCCCAATACGCCAATCGTAGATTGTAAAGGCCGTGCTGGTAGATCGCCTTCCCATTCATAAAAATCCATTTAAAAGAGCAAGAGAGACGTGAGGCGCGCTAGTGGACAGGTGGACCCTCCAATGTAGGATGTGTGTGTCCGCGTGACAAGTAACTGCAAGTCTGCAACTGTCAGTGGACGCGAAACACGGAGAGTATCAGTTCCGAGAGGACGCACACACGGGACAGCTGTGGACACCACGGATGAGTATAGTTCTGTTTTACTAGTTTCTGCAGTCGCTTGGACGAGAGGACATGTGAAGAGAGAGGGAGACATGTGAAGAGAGAGGGAGAGAGATGTGAAGAGAGAGGGAGACATGTGAAAAGAGAGGGAGAGAGAGAGAAGCAAACTAAATGCAGATCTCAAAAGCAGGTAAACCACTGTGTGATTAGTAAAAAGTCCCACAGCTGGAGTATAATCAGAATATAACTTTATGTCGTGGCATTTCTGGGTTTTCATTTGCATGTGGTTGTTCAGCTGTGGTTCGCTCTGCATAGTGTCCACTCCACACACACACGTACAGCCTGTCTTGTGCACACACATCAGACAGCTTTGTTTTGGCATGAAAGCGGGAAACCAAAAGACTATAAATCAGAATCAGAAGAACTTTAAAGATGCTATGCAGGAATATCAACGTCAGTCTTCAAAAACCCCAATCAGTCCGATGCTAAAGAGAAAGCGGTGCCTTGCCTTCTCGCTGACGCTCTGCGTGGCGTGCTGCTTGAACAGGAGCAGCATTAGGACCCAGAGGAAGCGGGCGGGGCCCAGCGTGCTCAGCAGCTGGGTGAGGATGGGCAGGCGGCGGTGCTCCGGCACGTGAGGCAGCGCATCGGTGAACACGTGCATGATCCTGGTCACCACGGCGTCCACGTGAGCCGAGGACCTGCCCGCACCGGGGTCACGAGCCTGGGAGGGGTAGAGGGAGAGAGAGACGGAGAGAAAAGAGGGGGGTGACAGAGGGATAGAGGGGAGAGAAAGGCAAAGAGAAAGAGGTGAAGAGATGAAACAGTGAGTTGATAGGCCTTTTTCATAGCGGCCATTTTGTGTCGAAAAGGCAGGGTAAACACAGGTGCAACCAAAACGTTAATGACGAGGGTTTCCAACTTCCATGATTGGAAGTTGGAAACCCTCATTAATGTTTTGCTTAGTTTATAGTAGACTCAATTAACAGACCTGTCAGAGGACCTCTCTTACTATGCTGTTTTTCTCACAAAACGCGCGCAGCAGTTTCCCCATTTTTTAGCGTGCTGCATCTGTGGCGAGTCGTGGGCTACAGGTGAGGATATCCCCTCTGTTCTGTCAGTCTCTCCTCAAAACAATACACAAATGATGTCTTATTCCCTAAGTGTTCAGACCTCCTTTCCTAGCAGAAAGCCATATTTCTGTCTGAACACACTTCGAAACCGCTTTCGGTGTTATTTGTGGGCCTTCCTAACGGCGATATTGCGGGATCCCTGTGTAAAAGGGGCTACAGAGACCTGTGTCGACCGGGGAGCAGGGGGAGGGGCCCAGATCTCGTGCACCTACTGACATCCTGTCCACATCCCGTGCCAGAACGGACGGACGGATGGATGGGCACATATGTCACTTATAGAAGTGGCTGCACTGCTTAAAAAGGAGAGAGGTGAAACAGAAACTGCTAACTTTACCGCAATCTGACGGGTTTCATGGTGTTCCTCTTACCTGGATCAGGGCAGGTACGACCGTTTGGACGGTCTTGTCGATGACCTGGAAGCTGTAGGCGTCATCCAGCCGCATGATGCTGGCTCCCATGAAGGTGAAGATGGGCATGATGTTGTGCAGGACTTTCTCCTGAAGGAGAGGAGACACAGGTTAGGTTCAGGTTCTCCTGAAGGAGAGGAGAGACAGGTTAGGTTCAGGTTCTCCTGAAGGAGAGGAGACACAGGTTAGGTTCAGGTTCTCCTGAAGGAGAGGAGACACAGGTTAGGTTCAGGTTCTCCTGAAGGAGAGGAGACACAGGTTAGGTTCAGGTTCTCCTGAAGGAGAGGAGACACGGGTTAGGTTCAGGGTCTCCTGAAGGAGAGGAGACACAGGTTAGGTTCAGGTTTTCCTGAAGGAGAGGAGACACAGGTTAGGTTCAGGTTCTCCTGAAGGAGAGGAGACACAGGTTAGGTTCAGGTTCTCCTGAAGGAGAGGAGACACAGGTTAGGTTCACGTTAGTTCCCTTGATTTTTGTCATTTTCGTCTTTGGTTTTGAGGTGAGATGATCATAACTTTGTTTTTAATTGACTGCAAATAGGGCTGGGCAATATAGCGATATTATAACGAGATCGTGATATGAGATTAGATACCGCCTTAGATTTTGGATATCGTAATATGGCACAAGTGTTGTCTTAAAGGCTGCATTACAGTAAGGGATGTCATTTTCTGAACTTACCAGACTATTCTATTATTTGCCTTTACCCATTTAGTCATTATATCCACATTACTCGTGATTATTTATCAAAAATCTCATTGTGTAAATATTTTGTGAAAGCCAATAGACAGGGAAGGAAACCCTGTCTTTGTATTATATTTTGATCAGTCTTCTTTTAATAAAAGTGCTTGTGACATCTCAAATGTGGCTTTGACTTATTGTATCAGTGAACATTTAGACCACTTCATACAAAATACCAAGATATGTATCGCCATTCAACCTAAAAATACAGATATAATTTTTTATCCATATTGCCCAGTTCAGTAACTTGCAAAATAGTCTTTAACCAACATGAAAAAGAATCGTGATAAGATCGTGGATCGGGATCCTGCCTGGGGAAAAAAATAAAAAATATAGTATTTTTTATTTTTGCCATATCGCACACCCTTAACTGCAAATGAATTAAATGTAACAAAAAACGGTTTTACTTCATACTAAACCACTCACAGGGAAGATGCCCGCCACAGCTCCCAGCAGCAGCAGGGCATGATGGTGGGTCTGGGGCATCTCCGAAACTCTGACGCACTGTACCACCAGCTCCACGTTGAACTTATCTTCATCCAGGATGTCTGGGAAATCAACAAAATCCCATCAGTGCTCAGACTAAGGGGCGATGATGTTACAAATCTCTCCTTTTGTTGTTGCTCCTCCAACATGGCTCAGCTCCTCGCTCCACCCACCTGCAGCGAGCGGTCCCCCGTCAGGAGACAGCTTCTGGCAGACGTTGAGCAGGCAGCTGAGCAGGAGCTGCTTGGTGTACTCCATGTTCCCCTGCTCGGCTGCACCGGGCTCCAGGCTCCTGACGCAGAGACGCCACAGCAGTTAGGTCAGAATCAAGCAGCAACGCTTTTGCTCTCTATAGCTAACTTCCCCGTTCATGACAACTGTTTTATATAACTCCGCCGTTTATACAGTCTACTCTATGGCTACAAAGAAGTCAGATTGTATAGAAGGCAATGGGAAAATGACCCGACGTTTGAGGCAAATTTGATGAAATTCCGTCAAGGCGTTCCTCAGATATTGAGTTAACGAACATCGGACGGACGTACGGACAACCCGAGTCCATAATGCCTCCGGCCTGGCTATCGCCGGGGGGGGCATAAAAATACTTTCCTAATGAGTTTATGGCCTCACTTGCTAGTTTCAAGTCTTCTTCAATATAGCATGATGTTCATTTTTATTATTATGGTCCTAATCAGAGTAAAATAGACAATAAAACAGACTATGTTTTGGGGAGTGATTGACAGGCCGTTTGTCCAGTGATCAGGTACATCTAACTCGTCAACTCGACAGCCAAAGTGCCAAACTCGAGACTTCAAAACAGGAGTCCACAAACCAATGGGCGATGTCATGTTGGCTACGCCCATATTTACAGTCTATCTATGGTCACAACAGACATGCTTTGGTTTCTCCTGAATGGAAGACACATGGTCAAGGTGTTGGATACCTGGCGAGCAGGGAGAACAGAGCTGGCACCAACAGCTGGGCTCTCTTCAGCTTCTTCTTGTGCTGCAGCAGCTCCAGGATCAGTGTGACCCTCTGCCACGGCACAGCGCCCTCCTCTGGCCACGCCTCCCCGCTCTCCTGAGCTTTCCTAATGAAGGGACAGATTGGTGATAGAAATCAATCCTATAACAAGAATGTTATAAGTCTGTGTGTGTGTGTGTGTGTGTGTGTGTGTGAGTGAGTGAGTGAGCAGAAATTGTGTTCGGCCGCAGCTATGCCATTTTACGTGCGATCGCGCTGAATCTTTCCAGGGTATATGCACGAATCCTGAAGTTAAATACCTTTTAAGACCGTTTCAATATATTTTAAGACCTCAACGCCACTTGTGTCACTGAAGCGGCAGATGTTGGAACAGACTGTAAACTGAGTCTAACCTCTGTAAGTAAAGGAGTCTTTGGCTTTCAGAGAGAAGCAGTAGATGTTGGAACAGACTGTAAACTGAGTCTCACCTCTGTAAGTAAAGGAGTCTTTGGCCTCCAGAGAGAATCAGCAGATGTTGGAACAGACTGTAAACTGAGTCTAACCTCTGTCAGTAAAGGAGTCTTTGGCCTCCAGAGAGAATCAGCAGATGTTGGAACAGACTGTAAACTGAGTCTAACCTCTGTCAGTAAAGGAGTCTTTGGCCTCCAGAGAGAAGCAGCAGATGTTGGAACAGTCTGTAAACTGAGTCTAACCTCTGTCAGTAAAGGAGTCTTTGGCCTTCAGAGAGAATCAGCAGATGTTGGAACAGACTGTAAACTGAGTCTAACCTCTGTAAGTAAAGGAGTCTTTGGCCTTCAGAGAGAATCAGCAGATGTTGGAACAGACTGTAAACTGAGTCTAACCTCTGTAAGTAAAGGAGTCTTTGGCCTTCAGAGAGAAGCAGCAGATGTTGGAACAGACTGTAAACTGAGTCTAACCTCTGTAAGTAAAGGAGTCTTTGGCCTTCAGAGAGAATCAGCAGATGTTGGAACAGACTGTAAACTGAGTCTAACCTCTGTAAGTAAAGGAGTCTTTGGCCTTCAGAGAGAATCAGCAGATGTTGGAACAGACTGTAAACTGAGTCTAACCTCTGTCAGTAAAGGAGTCTTTGGCTTTCAGAGAGAATTAGCAGATGTTGGAACAGACTGTAAACTGAGTCTAACCTCTGTAAGTAAAGGAGTCTTTGGCTTTCAGAGAGAAGCAGTAGATGTTGGAACAGACTGTAAACTGAGTCTCACCTCTGTAAGTAAAGGAGTCTTTGGCTTTCAGAGAGAAGCAGCAGATGTTGGAACAGACTGTAAACTGAGTCTAACCTCTGTCAGTAAAGGAGTCTTTGGCTTTCAGAGAGAAGCGGCAGATGTTGGAACAGACTGTAAACTGAGTCTAACCTCTGTCAGTAAAGGAGTCTTTGGCTTTCAGAGAGAAGCAGTAGATGTTGGAACAGACTGTAAACTGAGTCTAACCTCTGTAAGTAAAGGAGTCTTTGGCTTTCAGAGAGAAGCGGCAGATGTTGGAACAGACTGTAAACTGAGTCTCACCTCTGCAGCATCTTGCTCCTGCGGGTCTGCTGCACCGTCACAGTGACTTTGGGCTTTTCCGGAGGGGCAAGCTCGTTGGCCACCAGCTCCCCATCCACTGCAATCTGTGGGATAATGCCATTTTTATAAACAAAGAAATAAACAAACAAGAAAACGTTTGGATTTTGTCAGTGTTTTGGGCATTTATTGTTAAATAGGTGTATATTATGCAGTGACTGTATATATTATCTGGACGGACTGAGCCCATTGGTTTTTGATACCCCAAAATGAAGCCTCGATTCTCCTGCTTCCTGGTAATGTTTGATTGGATGAATGGATTTTCCTGGAGCATTGTGGGAAATCCTGGTACTGCAGATGCAGTCTCGCGAGCCCAGCCCACTGTCCGCCTGGCTTGTGTTCTTTTAATACATCCATGGTGTGAGCCTGCAGCCTGTTAGCTGCTGCTAAGCCTCCACAAAGTACATCTGATAAACTGACCTCACAACGAGAGTTACGTGTGTCTACTAACATTATTAAAACATCATAAAGATAACGTTGTTTCTGATAGTTTGCTAAATTACTACCGGTACTTGCTAATCTGCTAGCGAGCTTCTTCTTCTGCTTATTCTAATAGCTTTCCGGCAGACTAGATGCCTTGTGGCACATTGCTGCCTCTACCACTCATAAGTATTGCTGCTCTTATTTATCCGATGTATTTATCGTCTATTAAACTCGAAATGGGACCATAATTTACAAAACGGCGGACATGAGAGGATGAAAAATACTTGAAATTGTTGATTCAGACTATAAACTCATTTGCAAAGTGTTTAATTAAGACATAGACCGAGAGAGAAGTCGGGTCATTTTCCCATTCACTTCAATGTTACCGATTTTGTTTCTGCAGTACCCACGTCACCCCCCCACTGGCCATTCGAAAGAATACAATTTCTGCATTAGCTTCAAACAGAGGAAGGCTGAATTGCCCACTGATATGATGACATGGAAAATTGTCTATCAAGGTGAAAAATGTGGACTTGAATGTGTTAAATGTGTTGAATGACTCAAAGGTTGAATGTCGTTTTCTGCGATATGTGTCTCACATGCACTGTTATTTTGGGATGTCCTTGTAAACTAAATATCCCTCAGGACAATATATGACGCCGGTTGGTTTTGGCTTTTGAGGCACGTTCTCTCACCGTTTTGAAGACGCTGCTAATGGTGTTGGCAACCAGAGGGTTCCTGCTCTCCACCAGCAGGTCGAACATCATGCCCAGCAGCTGCTGCCCGATCTTCTCGTCTCCGAGGGCCGAGAAGAACGGCTTGGTGATCTGCAGACAGAGGGACGGTCAGGGGGAGGCTCACTCAAATCACTTGATTTTTTTAAGCCCATGGCACACCAATGAAACATTCTCCAACAACTGCCAACAACAATGTTGGCAGTTGTTAGAGAATGTTTCATTGGTGTGCCATGGGCTAAACACATACAAACAAGTATTGAAGATATGGAATATGACCAAACATCTCCAAACAAGGACAGCGATGGCCCACCAAACAAACATCTGTTTGTCCATTGTAGAATGTTTGATTGGTGTGCCATGGGCTTATGCGACATTCAGATATTATTCTATGAATCAAACTCGACAGCAAAATGTTACAATTGTAATATAGTGTGTGGGAACTTTAAGGTGATGTAACACACCCTCTGGTGGCCATATAGGAAATCTAAATCTATGTTGTTGTCACTTTAAATTCTGTTATCCAGTTCTGTTGTGTCTTTGCTTGTCATCTTGATTTTTTTGCTTCGCTCTTTTTTTTGGTAAGGTAGGAAGGATGTTTTTAAAATTCCCCTTTTTTTATGATCTCAACTACACAAATGAAACGCTTTGATTCTAAACCACAGGTTCTCAACATGGGGTCTGGGGACCACCAGGGGTCCTTGAGGGGCTTCCAGGGGGACCCCAGCAAATAGATAAATTGTTCAACTTCATCATTGTTTCATTTACAACAACAAGCTGACACAATGAGAGAATGTAGAATAATGACTATTTTGATCATAGTTTATCTCTATATACAGTAAGGTACAGGTAGTCTGGACAGAATCACATCTGACAATAGAAACATTCTCAGATTTGGGTCAGAGAGACAAAATCTCATCAAATGGGGTCTGTGACTCTAATGTGGACTATATGAGGGGTCCTTGATATTAAAACGGTTGAGAATCTATATCTCAGAGCTGCTGGTGATGTGCCACCTGCTCCAGGGCCATGATCTGGAAGCTGGGGATGTCGGGGTAGGGCTGGGCCGAGGTCGTCAGCGCCCGGAGCAGCAGATCCAGACAGGCCCGGTTCTTCACCAGGAGAGGGGCCGACTCCTCGTTGTACTTCCCCAGGACCAGCTGCACCAGCTGGGCCTCGTTGCGCAGCAGGGTGGGGGGTTCGGGTCCGCTCTGCTCCAGAAGGCGCTCCAGGAGCGGCAGCAGGGCCGACAGGACCGACTGCAGGTGTAGGAGGAGACAGTTTGATCGGTGAGATTTTAACTATCAATGTTAGAATGTATATGAATTCAACAGCATGACACTACTCTATCAATGTTAGAATGTATATGAACAGCATGACTTGTCTGAAATTATATGGGACAGGAGTCTATCTATAGTCCAACATATAAACACCAACTGATCCAATTTAAGGTCACTCATTGTCTTCATTATTCAAAGTCCAGGTTGCACAAATGTGGAATGAATGTTGTGATACACGTTTGAAATTGTGCAGCTCAATGCGAGTAAAAACCTGTGATGATGTAAGAACTCTTAAGTGTCCCAGCCAATTTCAGGATCCAGAATATTGCAGGTAGGTTATGTTCCTTAGTCCCACCACCCCCCCTGCACATGTTTTCCCCTGCACATCTCACCTCTCCGTTGACCTGGCGCAGCGCTCTCAGCAGGGTGACAGCGGTGTAGGAGGGGCAGCCGGGTGCCTGGACGCTCTGCAGCAGCTGCTCCATGGATGCCTGGAGCTTCTTCTGCTGCGTTTTCCCTTTCCCCGACACACACTCCTCCTGTAGGGCCCCCAGAGCCTGAGAGCCAGAGCCAGAGAGTCAACAACCAACCGCACGCCACGCCACGCCACTTCACGCCATCTATTTTGTGTTTGAGCATTGTGCTGTCTTGGCGACTTGTGTAAATGTACCAAATTTGTAGTGCTGGTTTATTGTTGTATTTTTGTGTGTGTCTTGTAACCCCATGAGGGTTGGGCACCGTTGAATGTATGACACATTAATAAAATCAATCAATCAATCACACACAGAGTCGCTGAATTCACACTGCAGGGCTTCGCGTTTAATTCCAAACTGCTGCTCTCGGTTCACGACTCGTTCACCTGCAGTGTTAACTGTTAACATAGCCTTTCTTTGATATGATACACAGGCTGCCATTCATTAGTCTGTTGGATCTAGGATCACTGTCCCATTCCTTTGCCCCGTCTTCATCATGAGTTGCTGGATAGCCGCTCCAAAAGTCTTGACATCTACAGTATATAAGTGAGCGAGGAGTGAATGTGTGCGTGCCCCTCAGTCTCACCTGGCTGATGTAGGAAGGGTCAGCGATGATCTCCTCTGTCTTCTTTAGAAGGTGCTCTATGATTGGCTGGAAGGGAGTGGCGTCGGCTCCTGATAGGCTCTGCAGGGCACCGAGGCCCGCCCTCCTAACCTCACGGACCGGAGAGCTGAGACAGCCAAGCAGGGAAGGGACCACTGACACACACACACACGCACATACACAGTTTAGTTCCTGCTCTTCTTGGCCATTTCGTCGCTTGACATGAAGGCGGAGCCAAATCAGCCAATGAGCGCAGAGGGGGACTAACGATTGGCCAATCAGCATCAATAAACAGCCGGTGGGACTAAGGCCGAATTCAGACACAATCCGTCGAGATATATAGTAGTCTGGCTGTAGTCCGTCAGGGTGGGCGGATCTTACTTCACCCCCCCCTTCTGCCTTCTCCCCTTCAAAACAAGCATGTGTGAGCGAACCAGGAAAAGACAACAAGACTGATAAAAAAGAGAACAAGCGCATTTCAGCTTAAAGGCCTTCTTCTATCTTCTATGTCAGATGACACATTCAAACTTTTGAAAGGACATTTTAGTGTGCTGGCCTGTTCTCTTTCTTATGAAGAAAATCCTATTGCTACATAGCACTCCCACATATTAATGCAAAGTGGTCTCTAACAAGCACCATGCTCTTTAAAGCTGTGTTCACACCGAGATATTTATTTTTCGCTCTGTTTGTTGCCACACAATAAACCAGCGGTTTGTTCCAAGCCAGTGTGATCCATGACTCACTCTCACACGGCAGCCAATCAGCGTTGAACAGCGAGCGACTGATGCCAGCGTAATTTCGCTCGAGTTGGGATATTTCATCTCGGGCGACGAGCGTATTTTCGCCCTATCGCTCTGTCTCTGTCGCTCGGACGCCCAGCGATTTTTCTCCCGGGCGAATATACGCTCAATGCCAGCGAAAAACTTGAATAGGTCGGTGTAAACGCAGCTTTAGCTCTTGTGAAATCACTGTAAACCATGGCCTCTTGGGGCTTATTGCTTAATTTGAAACCTAGCTTACTTCCTGTCAGCTATTGTATTAGCAAACACTGCAACAGGAAGTAAAGCTAGGGGCAATTTACAATGTTTACTTATGTTGTCAAGTTAAAAGCGTCTATAACAATTACAATACAACAAATAAAACACCCATCCAGCGGAGCGCCTCTCACCTGGTGACGTGTCTGATGCCAGCTCAGCCAGTGAGGCTGGTGGCATGGCACGGAGCAGAGCTCTGCCCACATACAGAGCCTGGGTCTGCAGGATGGCGCTGACCTTCACGTCCAGCTGCTCGCCCTGGTTGCTGCTGTAGCCCCACAGCACACACAGGAACTTGAAGAGCGCCGTCGTCTCCTTCAGGTGAACCTGCGGCGGACAGGGGAGAACGGGTTGTTCTGGGAACCATGAGCAAAATGAGCTGACCAACATGGAACAGATGCTGGAAATGCATGCTTTTGTGATGTGAATGTCCTTTTTCATTCATCGTATGGGACTGGAGGATGTTTTTCTCAGCTGATAACATCATTAAAGTGGGTGGCAGGATTTGCTAGCCAATGTCTGGTAGCATATATATGTCCTCGTACACAAAAATGCCACTTCCCTGCGCTGTGTTTATGTCATTAAAAGCAGAGAACAGAAACATGAAAAACAAAAACATACATAAGATTATTCTAGATTAGAAAACAGTGAATTCACACACGGCTCACAAGCTGACACACAGCACTTCTAGCAACAGCTACATATCAAACATGTATCAAACCAGTTTAAAGCCCAAAATGGTCAACAGGAGGTGAATCAAAGCACCTGGAAGAGCAGTTTCATCAGCTCCCTGAAGCTGCTGGCCAGTGCTCCCTGGCTGGCGCCATTGATGACGACATGGAAAAGGCGACAGATCAGAGCCAGGTAACAGCAGGTGTTGGTGTCCAGCTTCTCCGGGTTCCACCACACCTCGCCTGACACACACACACAAAACACAGAGTTTGGGTCCCTGGTTTCATTAAGTTTTCCCAAAATCCAACTGTTCATCCAAGCTTGTTCCCCAAATCCCCAAAAGTGCCAAGTGTGTTCCTTAAATCCAACTGTTGATCAGTGTGTTCCACAGATACAACAGTCTGTTCATCATGTCCATCATCTACATCCATCATTTTAGTGCATACTACTGGCAGCATAACTACCATGCCATCCAACTAGCCCATATCCAATTGAAGGAAAAGCTGATTTAGACTAGAACGACCGCAATGCGGACTTATGCCTCCGCAATTAGTTCATTCTTGAGTCCAAATCGCCATTTGAGGCAAATTGGAAGAAATTCCGTCAAGGCGCTCCTGTGATGTTGTGTTACAGAGCTTGGAAATTGGGTGTGTGAGGTCACAGTGACCTTGAACTTTGACCACCAAAATGTAATCAGTTCATCCTTGAGTCCAAGTGGACGCTTGAGGCAAATTCGAAGAAATTCCATCAAGACATTCCTGAGATATCGCGTTAACAAGCTTGAAAATGGCATTCGAGAGGTCACAGTGACCTTGAACTTTGATAACCAAAATGGAATCAGTTCATCCTTGCGTCCAAGTCGATGTTTGAGCCAAATCAGAAGAAATTCTATCAAGCCGTTCTTGAGATATTGCGTTAACCAATTTGGGAATGGCGTTCATGAGGTCACAGTGACCTTGAAGTTTGACCACCAAAATGTAATCAGTTCATCCTTGAGGCCAAGTTAATGTTTGAGGCAAATTTGATGAAATTCCATCAAGGCATTCCTGAGATATGGCGTTAACAAGCTTGAAAATGGCGTTGGAGAGGTCACAGTGACCTTGACCTTTGATCACCAAAATGTAATCCATTCATCCTTGCGCCCAAGTCGACGTTTGAGCCAAATTGGCAGAAATTCCATCAAGCCGTTCTTGAGATATCGCTTTAACGAACTTGGGAATGGCATTCGTGAGGTCACAGTGACCTTGACCTTTGACCACGAAAATCTAATCAGTTCATCCTTGAGTCCAAGTCGATGTTTGAGGGAAATTTGATGAAACTCCGTCAAGGCATTTCTGAGATGTTGCGTTAACAAGCTTGAAAATGGCGTTCGAGAAGTCACAGTGACCTTGACCTTTGACCACCAAAATCGAATCAGATCATCCTTGAGTCTAAGTCGATGTTTGAGGAAAATTTGATGAAATTCCGTCAAGGCATTCCTGAGATATCGCGTTAACAAGCTTGAAAATGGCGTTCGAGAGGTCACAGTGACCTTGACCTTTGACCTTTGATCACCAAAATCTAATCAGATCATCCTTGAGTCTAAGTTGATATTTGAGGCAAATTTGATGAAATTCTGTCAAGGCGTTCCTCAGATATCGCGTTAACAAACATCGTACGGACGTACGTACGGACAACCCGAATCCATAATGCCTCCGGCCTGGCTATCGCCGGCGGAGGCATAAAAAATAGCATGTTGGGTCTACACACAGGCAGAAGTACCTTTGAAGGAAGTGTCAGGACACTTGAGAGAGGAGATGAACCCTCTGAGCAGAGAGATCAGGGCGAGGCTGTACTCTTGTCTCCCTGCTGTTTGGACGTAAAGAGTCAGGGCCTCGAAGAAAGAGGCGGGGGCAACAGCGCGCTCTTCAGCATCCTGTTAAACCACACAGACAGACACAGATCACTGCATATTATTATGATTATGACACATTATTATTCCAACTACTCCAATACTTTTGTGGCATTCAGGAAACACCAAGTGAACTATGGCTTAAGAAAATCTGAGGACAACTCTCATTTAGCTCGACCTATTGCCGGTTCTCTGGGCTCATCAGTTGACATTTGTATGGTATACGCTGCAATGTTTTGAGTTATATTTTAAAACACTTGGATTCCTTAAAGGATGGGTTTTCCGTGGGGAATATGAATATATATTAAATCCCACGCCCCTAAGGTTTTCGAATCCGTTGAAATTTTTGAAATTGGAGGTTTACTCACAGAGATATCAACCGAAATCCACTCTGTGTGTGTGGGGGGGGGGGGGGTGGTGGGGGGGAGGTGCGGGTGCGGGGACTCGAAATACTACATTTCCCACAATGCACTGGGCTCGCGTGGCCTTCGTTTTCATGCCCACCCCTCAGGCATTTGGCTGATATCAAACTCCAGTAGGTGGCGGTAATGCACATATATGTTTGCCAACCGCCATAAAACTCAAAGAAGAAGAAGAAGAAGGCTTCGACAATAATACATGTGGGAGAAGAAGGAAAAATCGAAAATAAAATTGCCTCCAAATTGCACCAAATTTATACCGAAGTATATATGTCGGGAGATGTCTTCATAAAAAAAATTTCATGCATTTTAAGGCATTTTCGTAGGAGTTACGCGCATCTGATGTTGTAACTATTTTCTGTAAAAATGTGTAAAAACGGGTAAATTGCTCAGCGTTGATTTCGTTACTTCAACCCACCTACTACTAGATGTAAAATTTGGCGAGCTTTCCAATGCCGCCAGTCCCGTGTCGGTACGTGCTTCCGTTCCCGAGATCGGGTTAGTTTGCAAGGAACTATGGAAAGCTAATATTAGCTACAGGAGGCTAAGCGGTTGAAAAAGATGGCTGCCTTTTTGTTTTTCTTCAGACCTCTGAAGGGGCGTGGAGGACCTCTAGAGGCGGGTCCATGGCTCACAACAGTTGTAGTTCATAGGTGCACGACTTCCGCAAGGCGGGGATTGTCGCTCTGACGCGTTTTGCGTCAGAGCGACATGGAAATAATGTGAGAGATGCTTGATATCTCTGGTTGTAAACAACCAATTTCAAAAATTTCAACGGATTCGAAAACCTTAGGGGCGTGAGATTTAATATATATTCATATCCCCCACGGAAAACCCATCCTTTAAAGTCACACTGAAAATAAGGCCATTCTATTCTATCATACCATACACCTAATTGACCATTTATGCAAAAAAAGAAAAGAAAAGTGGGAAAAAGACAAAAATTGTATTTACTTGCAAATCTACTTCCTGGAAAAAATTAAATCTTTAGTGGCGACATCATCATGTATCAGGGAGCCTAAATAAAAATTCCAACTAATAAAATATGACTGATTTTCAACAGTCCCACCCCTCCGCTAAAAAAAACCTGCCATTTCATTGGGACTTTAATGTCCCCCCCTCTCACCTGGGCTTCATCGTCCCTGCTGAGCTCCAGCAGGGGGCGCTCCAGCAGCGTGTAGAGCCTCTGGGCGGTGAGGAGGTGCTGGGTCTCGCTCAGCTCCCCTAGGCCCTGCAGCAGAGTCTGGGTCAGCACCAGGAATGACGCCTGCTCCCTCAGACCGGAGCCCCGCTGCTGCTCCACTGACTGGGCCAGCTTCTCCAGCTGAGGGGAGGGGGAGGAGAGGTGAGGGGGAGCATTTGGAAAAAGCCATCTTTGAGCTCTACGTTTTGCTGATTTTGTATTATAATAGAAGACCTTATGGTCAAAGCATGTTGGCTCTAAGCCAAAAGCAATAAAGGCTTTATCAATTTCAAGCTTTTAGTTTCTTCTCTCCTTACTGGATGTAGAGAGCTCAAGAGTTTACTAGGTTCTAACTGGAGGTTTTCAATCTTACGAGCTCGTATCTCAGTTTTCTATAGATGATATATCAAATTGAAGTTCTATTCATTTGCATTTCATATTCAATAAGATAATTGCAATGCATACACATATTTAATGATGAGTTATCACAGAAAAAAGTCGGTCAAAGTAAGTATTTAAATCACCCCTGTGTGCTCAGTTTATCAAAAATAACTCTTATTTACAATTTTGATTTTCGTTTCGGAGATTTCCCTCCCCTGACAGAAGCCGGCTCTGAGCCATTAAGTGACGCGCGTGCCTCTGCAAGCTGAGCGGGGGCGAGCTGCCTACTGATTAAATGTTGCAAGAATGATTGCTTAGCTTGTTAATCTAATCATGATGCAAAATGTCTACAAACCTGCAGTGCTGACATGGCATCAGCTGCTGCAGACTGGCCTACTCCACATTAGAAATGAAATGGAGGCAGAACCCCGACTGTAACAAAACTGCCCTCTGAACACGTGTGAGCATCATGTCCCACGTTGCGGTCTGAGCGAGGGGACTATTTTCTCTGCGGTTCTTAAATCATCTCCAAGGTTATAAAAACGAAATTTTGATTGCAAAACACATGAAAATATAAATGAATGGTCTTGTTTTGTTGGCAAGTGACCATGGTATAAGCGGGTTAATGCACTTCGAGGTGTCCATTATCACTTTTTAAGGGACTTCGCGGAAGCAACCGGTGCTCGGCGCCACGCTTCTCCCGTCGTCCCTTAAAAAGTGATAATGGACACCTCGTCGTGCATTAACCCTTACATATTAATTATACAGCTTATCTGTTCTCTGTGGCATTGAACAATACATCGTGCTCTGACAGATACACAGATGACATTTTGGATTAATTTGATTAACCAATCTGCTGTTTGAGTGTTATGTATCTGACCTGCTGTCAACTTCTTCTGTTTATGACCTCACCTTTTTCATTAATTGATTAACTGATCTGCTATTTGAGTATTATGTATACTGACCTGCTGTCAACTTCTCTTGTACAGTGACTAATTGTTATTTGTGGATTATTGTATGTTGATGTGGACTAGGGATGTTCATCAATTATCGAAAATCGATAATCGATCGTTAAGGATTGGAATCGATCCTGTGGCATTTGGATCGATTTTTTAATTATTAAATTTTTTTTTTTTTTTTTTTTTTTTTTTTGGACTAGGTTTGGGTGGAATTCGTTACTCCTCGCCCCACTCCATTGCACAGCCGACTAACGTGAGGTGGAGCTTCATATAGTCTCTAGTTTTCTGGCTGGGCACGGGCCTTTGTGCCAACAAAACTGTTTTAAACATGGGAAATTCACACCGGCATGCGCCGGGGACAGCAGTGTTGGAGAGGAGACACATTGAAATAAAGAGTTCATTGAGGAGAACACGTTGTCTTTCGTATTTTCTGCCATAGGCATTAATTTGGTAAAAAAAAAAAAAAAAAAAAAAAAAAAAAAAATTGAAAATATTGAAAATTTTCTAAGTATTAACACTTTCAGTGCCACGGCCCTTGTGCAAAAGGTTGCTTGCTGTGCCACATAGGCCGCAATGCATTGTAATATAGCCATATCATTTTTTGTGTTCCTCTTATATGGACAACCAATAGCCTCAATGAAACTTTGAACCCTTCTGTTTCATTTAAAAAAAAAAGTTTGTTTATAAACCATTTCCATTTTGGAAATACACCCCTCTGAAAAAGAGTGTTTTCGACCGAAAAAAGCAGGGTGAAATTAGTTTCTGAGATAATCACATCTTTATGTTAGAAAGGGCGACAGAATGAATTCTGCTTTGAGTTGAACAAAATGCTATAGCTAAAATGAAAGGTTAGAATGTCTAGTTCACCTGCGGGAAAAAGTATGTCAAAAGAATGTGTTGTTTTTTTTCTACAAATTTTAGTTTACAGCTTGGTCTAACATCAAAATGTTCACTTTCATGGGGTCATGCTGGATAATGAAGTCCATATTTCCACAAAGAAAGAAGATATCAACTTTTATTTTTTATTTTTATGAAACTACACATTGAAAGCTTTCATTTGATGTGTAACATAATAACAATATTCAAAACACAACATGTCCTGCACTGTTTTATCTTCTTCACATGGACCTTCAAAATATTTGGAAATCAAGACAACTTTATGTAAACATAGGCCAAATAATGAATTCTCCTTTGAGTTGAACAAAATGCTATAGCTGGAATGAAAGGTTAGAATGTCTAGTTTACCGGCGGGAAAAAGTATGTGAAAAGAATGTTTTGTTTATTTTCTACAAATATCTGTATACATCTTGGTCTAACATCAAAATGCTCACTTTCATGAGGTCATGCTGGATATTGAAGTCTCTATTTACATAGGGAAACAATATATCACCTTTATTTTTTATTTTTATGAAACTACACATTGAAAGCTTTCATTTGATGTGTAACATAATAACAATATTCAAAACACAACATGTCCTGCACTGTTTTATCTTCTTCACATGGACCTTCAAAATATTTGGAAATCAAGACAACTTTATGTAAACATAGGCCAAATAATGAATTCTCCTTTGAGTTGAACAAAATGCTATAGCTGGAATGAAAGGTTAGAATGTCTAGTTTACCTGCGGGAAAAAGTGTGTGAAAAGACGACAGCCCACCGGACTATAAACAATAGACCTCATCTACTTTTTTTTTTTTTTTTTTTTTTTTTTGGGGTTGGGGGGGTGAGGTGGGGGAGGGAGTGGGGAGAGGATGAAACTGTCACTGGGAATGATACTCGAAGTAGCAGGGGTACAGGCAGAGAGGGAGGTAGTCACATTTGGGGCAAACGTATTTAGTCTCTTTTCTGACTCCTTTCTCTGCGCAGTGCACACATCGCCTGTAGGCCTTGTCCTTCGTGGGTGGCACCTCGATTGGCTGTGGGACATGTCCCTCGAAGTCCACAGTCGCGGAAGCGGAAGCGGACCGTTTCCGCGGGTGGATGGGCGTGGCTTGGCGAGGAGGAGGTTGGTCACCTGCCGCCGGAGGAGGAGGGGGGGGGGGGACAGATGCCTCCGTCCAGGACTTGATCACCGACAGGGTGAAGTCTTTGAGCGTTTTGCAGCTGGCCGTTGGGTTGCGGTTTCTGTAAAGGATGAAGGCATTGCTGATCGCAATCTCAATCAGGTACGCCACGAATTTGGAGCTCCATTTCGCCGTCTTCCTGATGAATGGGTAATAGCTGATCTTCTGATCTAGCCGATCTACACCATTCATGTACTGGTTGTAGGCCACGACGCATGCTGGTTTTTGTTGGGGGACTCTCTCACTTTGGCCTTTCTGTCTCACCTCTACGGTCCTCATGTCATCCGTGTGGAAGGTGGTGATCATCCTCACGATCCGCTTGTCTCGCCACGCCAGGACCATCACTGCGTCATTGTGGAGAGCGCGTCGTTCACCGACTGCCAGATCCGACATGCTGACCTGCCGGATTGACGGTGGTTCTCCCCTGTTCACACGGAGTGTGCCGGCTGAGTCTATGTGGAGGCTGAGGAGAAGTCGACACATGGACTCACTGTTGTAGAAGTTGTCCATGTAGAGGCGGTGGCCAAAACCCTCAAGGCCGTCGACCAGGAAGCGCACGGTGTCCTGCAGTGTGTTGCTTGTTCCACAGTAGGGCTTCATGGAGTAGCAATAGCCGTTTTCAGAATCGCAGAGTATGTAGCTCTTGATCCCGTACTTGACTGGTTTTGCCGGGTTGTACACCTTGAACCGCAGTCTCCCGCGCCAGAGAAGCATGCCTTCGTCCACACTGATGTTCTGTGAGGGCCGGTACATCTCCCTGAATTTGCAGAGCAGCAGGTCCAGGACGAGACGCACTTTGTGCAGCGGGTCGCTGCCATCGACCTCCCGGTTGTCACTGAAATGAATAAAGCGCCAGATTATCTGGTACCTGTTCCGTGGCATTGTTCTTCTGAAGTAGGGCGTTTCAAGTGCATGTTCAAGAGACCAGTATTCCGCGATGCTGGGTTTCTTTATGAGGCCGGTGAGGAAGAGCAAACCCAAAAACCGCTTCAGCTCTACCACCGTCAGCGGAACCCAGGCATTTGCCCTGGAGAAGGGGAGACGCAGCTGATGGAGGACAGCAATGCACTGTTGTGCATAAGTGTTTGTCTGCTCAACAATGAGCTGCAGCAGCTCCTCGCAGAGGTAGAGCTCCACGAAGTCGACAGGCTGGTCGGACTGGATGGATGCTGCCGCGTTGCTAGGACCTGCCACTCCCGTGAACGGCAAGCTCTTGGGGCTCCAGTCACCCGTTTCCCGCCAGCTTGGCGGGTCCTCCTGATGGCGAGTCTTGCCAGCTGAATAAAAATAAAATAAAATAAAAATAATATGAAATAAAAGGTTTTTCTTCAGACAATTGTGATATGTAAACAAGCTGTCTTTTTGACAAAATCCAATAATTAGAAGCCTTGTGTTGACAAAAATAAACTGAATAAAAAAGGTTCCCACCTCTTTTGCGCCCAACTGCACTTGAAGAAGGTGGTGGTGGTGGTGGTGGTGGTGGATCCTCCGACTCTTCTGTCGTAAAAGTGAATTTATAAAAATATGAAATTGAAATTTCTTGAAGGAAAAAAGTTTATGTTTTCATTCACTATCAGATTGAATTGGAATTCTAAAATGGCATTGATCTCACCTTCATCACTGGAGTGCAAACGTGCAACACGTGGGAAGCTGGAGGAAGCCCCTTGGTTTTCGTCATCCTCACTGTCCTCCAACTCTGAAATTGTATATTTTACATGGTATTAGAATAGGCTAAATAATTCAGGATTGTTATTCTTACCAAGCTTTTATTTACGAAAATAAATGGCTGAATAATAAAAGGTGTGTGTGCGTGTGTGTGTTTATTTTTTTTACATTTGTACCTCTACTTTTCAAGAAGCCAGTCTGCCAAGATCTACCAGTCCAGTTTCAACATTGCAAATGCACACACGTATACTACAGACACAGTTTCCAGCCTGCATAGTAAAGTCGCCACAACACACTCCCTCTTTGTTTGTTTGTCTGTCTGTCTCTCTCTCTCTCTCCCGATCTACTGGTTGGGCATCACTGCTATATACTGTAAGTCACTTTTAGTAGGCTACTTTTTGCTCTCCTATGAAGATGATGATGATACATTGTTCTGTTTGTCCTGAAATGTAGATTTAGCTGTATACCTGACACATGAATTTCCTGCAAAGGATCAATAATAACGTATATATATCTAGGTTCTTACCTCTAGAAGACGACGCCACGGGCAACTCAGGAGTCTCCTCCTCCTCCTCATCTGTATCCAAAGTGAGAGTTTATAAAAATATGATATATATGATTGAAGGAAAAAAGTGTTTTCAATATCAGATGATCGTAAATCGATCTCACCATCGCTGGAGTCCAAAAAGGCACCACTCGGTGCAGGCGGTTGCCAGTCTGAATCCCTAGCATCGTCATGTTCAGAGGAAGAGACCGGCTCGTCGGAGTCCGTCTCCGGGAGACCTCTCGACTCAACAGCGCGGTCCAGGGCCTGCTGTAATGTGAGCTGCCCGAAGGCAGGCTGGGGACGCTTGCGCCTGGGCATCCCTACAGCTAAGCTAGCTCTAGACTAGCCAACTAGCCAACTAAACACACACACACACACACACACACACACACACACACACACACACAGACACACACACACACACACACACACACACAACACACAACACACAGAGACAGACACAGACAGACAGAGACGCACAAACACGTATTTTTTTGTTTTTTTTGTTTTTTTTTTACACACACTACACTAACTAATAACTATACGCTAACGCTACTACTGCTGCCTGCTAAACTAATCGACCTAACGCTATCACAAACACTCACACACACACGCGGCCCTCACACACACACCTCAAACACCCAAGCACTCACCTGAAATACACCAAACGCTCAACACTCACCACAATCTCACAAACTAATCTATCTGATGCTATCAATCTATCTATCTACCTATCTGATCTAAATATACCGCTAATAACTATCTAATGCTCAATGCTATTTCTCAATGCTAATTCTCAATGCTATCTATCGTATGCTACCATCTGCTATCACCAAGGGACTGAAGCGATTTCCCAAACTCAGTCAAGACAAAGGAGTCGGGGGGGGCGGCGCGCTCTGATCGCGTCCATTTTTTAAGGTGGCGCCGTGAGATCCATTGAAGGAAATTATGTTGACAGGCTGCGTACGACCTTAAGCTGCACAAATATGGAAAAATATGATTTTGGATTTCTTGACGCCATATGGCGTCGCTGGCACTGTACGGTAAATTTCTCTTGACGCCATATGGCGTCGCTGGCACTGAATGTGTTAATAAAATCGATAATCGATAATTGATCGTTAATTCTCACCGATTATCGATTTTGGAAATTTTTCAAAATGAACATCCCTAATGTGGACCCCAGGAAGAGTAGTCTCCACTAAAGTGAAGACTAATGGGGATCATCCTTTTAACACATTGAGCGCCACAGCGCTTCAGTAAAATTGTCTGGAGCCTGTGCCAGATTCACTTCCATTCAGTTGAAAACAGCTATAGAATTTTTTCTATTAGGGCTATATGGACAGGGCTGGACTCTAATGAAACATTGGACACTCCTGCTTCTTTCAAAGAAGAAATTTTGTTTCTAGACAGTTCCATTATGAAATGACAGCCTCTGAAAGAAGAGCACTTTCAAGGGTTTTCTGCTGTCTTTTTTTACTTTTCAAGATAAAGTCACTTTTATGAATACTTTTTGCACTCTAATTTCAAGCACATTCACTGACTCTAGCTAATATTTTCTGATGTAGTGACATGGTGTAGTTCTGTGCAGCCTGCGTGCCCCACCCCCCTCTCCCCCCCTCCCCCCCCTGAGCTGCAAACTCCTCCCCACACGCACACAGTCTATTTTCGCAGCCTCCGTTTTTGCCCCGGACGGATCCCAGCGCGACAAGGAAATGGCAAACGGGACTGCAGGAAAAGGTTTGGCCGTTCGGCTTCGGGTGCTGCCTTTCTGGCAGGTAATCGTGTGGAGAAACTATATGCAGACAGATAGACAGAGGCAGAAGAGCTCAGTTGTGGGCACGGATCGCAGCCAACTGTCAGCTGCAGACAGAGCAATCTATATGGCTCTGGCTGCAGCATGCATCGGTGTCTCTTTGATCACGGCTTTCTCCTGCACAAAGTAAAGGATCTGCGCCAAGGTTTTAGGGTGGCGCAGCTCCCGTGTAGATTTTTAAGGTGGCGCCGTGTGATCCCTTGAAGGGATTCATGCTCACTGGCTGGGTACGACCTTAAACAGCAGAATTATGGAATAATATGAATTATGATTTTAGGACGTCCACAGACGTCCTTGGCACTTCTCGTTACTTTTTTTTAGGACGTCCTTGGCACTCAATGTGTTAAACAATAAACACACACGCATGCAATCTGTGTGCTCCAAGTCAGATCCCCCCTCCTCTCTCTGTTCCTCTCGCTGCTTACTGTATAAAACCATATGCACTTTGTGAGATCCTCACTGAATATTTGAACTCTGTATAACATACATCATGTATAACATACATCATGTGTAACATACATCATGTATAACATACTGTACATCATGTGTACATTGAGGATTCAGTCCTTCTCTAATGACGTTTAGAGAAAGATTGATCGACTATCCTGACTCCATGGCTTCATTCAAATAATCGGTCATCATTTTCATATTGGCTGAAAATGCTCTTGTTTACACAGCGGATGAGGAGTGGTGAAATTCCGTTCTATAACAATAGATTTGATTAAAGTCTGTCTGCCAAACAGGAAGTCTCTGCCCTCGCTTGTGTTGGTTGGCAGCCTGGCTGACAGAGGGAGATAAAGAACAGGGAGGAGACTTACAGCGTCCCGTCTGGAGAAATGCTCCATGTTGGCCAGGTTCTTGGTCAGAGTGGAGATGAGACGCTGGTTGGCCAAACCTATGAAGTCAGGTTCAGAGCTTCGCTTCAGCACTTTGTCCAGCTCTGTGGGGCAAAAAACATGTTAATGCAATAATAATAACAAATAAAATAAAATATGGAATAAATTGTAAGAGTTGCAATTAGTGTCTCCTGAGCAGATTTATTTTAACGTTTCATTATGTTTCCATTTCCCCCTTTCTCTCAAGTACCCCCTGTAGTACCTCCATGTACCCCAGTTTGGGAAGCATTGGTATTTAGATCATATAATTCAAGGCATGTCACTGTGACAGAGTGAACTACAAATGTTACTTCCTGACATTAAATTGTTGTTTTTTTCGCTCGTCACCTTGAGCCCAGTCCAGGGTGAGCGGGTGCTGGGTGAGGAGGGTGCAGCGGGCGAGGCAGCGGGCCAGCTGCAGCTGGGCGGAGTCAGGCCGGGCGGAGCTGACCACCAGCAGGGGCAGCAGCGTCCAGCCCGCCCTCTCTATAAGCTCCGCCCCACCCTTCACCAGGCGGGGGTCAGACAGGAGCCGCACCGCTTCCTGCAGCACTGCCAGCCTGCAAACAAGACAGAAGATTACCGCCTTCAAATTAACTCGGAAGTTTCAACTCAAGAGATTTTCCGACGTCATTGCATTCAAGACAATTCAGAACCCGGAAAAACAAGCTGTGACTTGTTATTAGTGAATTAATTAACGGTTGTAAAACTATGAATTACAGGTCGGATATTCAGGTATCATTTCAGAGCTCTGAATTTCCGACCTGTAATTCCAAGTTGGACAGGCGTTCAATTAATTTTTAACAAGAGTTCGTTTTTCAGAGTTCCGAGTTGTCTTGAACGGAACATTTACAATATTATTACTACTACTACTATTACCAATTATTATTATTGAATGAAAGAATAGTAATGATGAACAACAAATGACAAAACAATTAATAACAAATAAATAAACATGAAATAATAAATCTTAAATTGTAATAATCATGATAGTAATAATTTTATGAATAGTAGGCAAGAAGCAAAACAACAACAACAACAAAACAACAAAAGAACGGAGGTGAAACACCTGGGTGTCAAAGTCATGACAACGATGCAACTGATGTGATGTCATCATTATCAGTCATGGGTGAATATTTAGTGAATACATACATTTAGATATGTGTGTGTGTGTGTGTGTGTGTGTGTGTGTGTGTGTGTGTGTGTGTGTGTGTGTGCGTGTGCGTGTGTATGCTCGTGCGTGTGTGTGCTCTACTGACCACTGATCAGCCAGGGAAATGTCTCTTCTCTGCAGCAGTGACAGCAAACAGGAAACAATGTCTTCTGGATCCAAACGATCCATGAAAACCTACAAATAACAACACAACAACAAGGGAATTAGGTTGAGCAAGAGTTCAAAGGCAGGGAGAATGTGGTCCCAGGTGGTTTTGGGGTCAAACCATGTGAAAGCCAGCTGACCTCCAGGGCTTTGAGGGTGGCAGCCACGACCTCAGGCACGTCATCCCTCAGCCGCTCCACCAGCGCCTCCTTCAGGAAGGTCTCGTCCAGACTCTCCTGCTGTGACAGACAGAGAGAAAGACCAGTGAGACGTGAGAACACACACCCAGGCCATGTCTAAATGAGGCCGTTTTGCATAGAAAAGGCTAGGAACAACTGACATGGTAAAAAAAAAAAGGTAAATAGACTGCATTTATATAGCGCTTTTATCCAAAGCGCTTTACAATGTGCCTACATTCACCCATTCACACACCGAAGGCGGCCAGCTGCCACGCAGGGTGCTGGCACAGCCATCGGGAGCAAGTTGGGGTTCAGTGTCTTGCCCAAGGACACTTCGACATGCGGACTGGAGGAGTCGGGGATCGAACCACCGACCTTCTGATTAGTGGACGAGCCGCTCTACCTCCTGAGCCACAGCCGCCCCAAAGATGCTTCAGTCTAAAATGCATCTTTGATGCCACGCCATGAAATAATAATCCAAATGATGGCAGTGCAAGCTGCTACAATGGCAATGAATGGTGCAAGAGGGAGCAGTACAGTTCTATATTGTTATGCATCAAGATATTGCACTCAGCCAAATCCTCAGCATGCTGTATCTCCTGTATCTCTTCCCTGAGGGGGTGAAAAATCAGGGTATATGCAGGCATCCTCAAGTTAAATTCAATACTTTTTAAGACCCTTTCAATATATTTAAAGGCCTCAACGCCACTTTTGTCACATCAGCGATAGGGGTGTAAATCACAAGTTCCATCGCGATACGATATTATAAAGATTCTTTGGAAAACGATATGATATTTGCTGTCATCACAAAGTCCCTTGCTGCCTGACCTGACGAAGAGCCTGCAACGGCTCGAAACGTTGTCTTTTAAAATGCAAAATTAAACAAAGCATTGGGAGCTAATCAGTGTCGCGAGTCTCTTTTAATCTTGATGAATTAACCACTTTGGACTCAGCACCTACAAGAAGAGATGTGCGTGTGTTTACTCTAATTTACCACAAAGTCTCTGCCACAATATGATTTACATTTGATTCAGGGGTCTGCGATCGATGAGACAATGACACAATATCATATCCCCATTTTACACAATCAGCACAATAGCTACAAAATTTAATACCTCATCAAACTAAGACATTTAAAAACAATTTGAGGGCCTTAATTTTCTCTAAATCGATTAATCAACTTTTAATACTTTTCAACACCCCGCAGATACCCTGTACTGTGTTTTGCAGGGTGTGTTGAGTTTTTGATGATTGAAAACGTGAACACAGAAGGAAAGAAAACGCACACAAAAAGAAGGGAAAACAAAGAGTGCTGGCGTACCTGTCCGGAGGAGATGAGGCCCATCAGGTGCTCCACAGCCAGGCTGCGGACCGAGGCCAGCGCGTGATTTAGACTGAGCAGCAGAGACGTGTCGGAGTCGCCCAGGATCTGAGGACGGCCACCACACAGGTCAAGGTCACAGGTCAAGGTCACATTTCTGTCTTTACGACGTCACTGCTGTCGTGTCTTTTCTGTCGTTTTGGACCCAATTTCATTCCGTTTGGTTCCGTGTTTGGCTTTTACTTTGTATTTACAGCACGGTGCTTTTGTCCGAGCGCTCAGGATGAGCATCTCAGTTTGAGGAGTTATTTTCTTCCATTGGTGCGTGTCAGCTCCTCCTGCATCTAGTTACTCTGGTCTTCACACGCGCAGACGCACACGCACACACGCACGCACACACACACACACTATCTCCTCTCGCATGTACCTGGTATTTTCCGCTGCTCATGGACAGAGAGAGGAACTGGTGGAAGAGCTGCTTCTGTTGGGTGTTGCTGAGGTGGGCGACGTGAGCTGCGAGCGCAGCCTCCAGAGATGTGCAGTACCTGAGCAGGGAAAACACAGGAGACTGTTCAGGATCACAACAGACTAATAAACACCACCTTAGTCTCATAACACCATGTGGAAATGTTACTGTTAATGAATACTGTTGGAATGTTTTTGACATTTTAGACACCTACCATGTTGCTATGACATGTATCATAGCAATTCTAAAAAAGTTGGCACATAATGCTTGAAACTGACTTTTGAACGCCGCGCGGCGGCAAGTCCGTTTGGCCTTGCGGATATATCGATTTCTGAACGGCACGCGGTGGCGCGTCCGTGTGGCCTTGCGAATATACAGTACATACCTCAGCCCCACCAAGAAAATGTTCCTGGCTAAAAAGCCCATGTGAAGATAGTTCCATTGTAAGATTGCCTTTGTAAAAAAATATATAGTTTGCAGTCTTGTGTGCATATAAATAAGGTAGGAAAATATTTGCGCTTGTTGCAGTAGCTGAATGCCTAAAATGTGAAAAACATGGTGGTATTTCAGTCAGACTCACTTGGACTCGAACAGTCGCACCAGAGGCAGCAGGCGCTGGTTGAGGGTGGCGACGTGTTCGTCAGTCGGCTGGTTCTGACTCAGGTACTCATCCAGCAGCAAACTGCAGCCACAACAAAAGCAGTCACTCATCTTGTTGTTCACTGTGATCTTGTGGGGCAAAGTGGTGAGTGATGATGAGAAATAGGATGTTAAGAGAAGACCAACTCTACATGCACCCTGCCTTATCCGTTTGTTTTTGCCACATTTCCCCCTTCCTACTTAGGCTGGTGTCATTGGGTTGGAAGGTGCCATGTGAAGGTGCCATGTCCATCTAGAAGGAATGAATTGACTAAATGGCTATACTACACATGGTCATTATTTGGGGAAGTGTTAAAAGCATTTTTGGCTGGTGCAAATGCCACCCACTCTTCTAAAAGGGTTTGGAAAAGCTCGGAATCTGTCATCATCAGCGCTCAGTTTGTAGGCGGTTATCTTGCACAGGATGTGAAAGATGTGCAAGATGTTATCTTGCACAGGTTCTGCAAGATAACTGTGAGAAAGTCAATATTATGTTTTTTATAATTAATGTTTTTTTTTAATCCTTGTGCCATTTTACAATTCTAATCTTTTCTTATGTCACTTGCAGCTGCTCTTGTTTTGATTGTTCTTGGGACCTAGGATTCTTTGTCTACGTTTGTGTCTGTGTGTGTCTCATACTCGGCTATATTGTAAAAAGGTATTTCCCAGTTTAAATAAAGGTTGAATGAAATTGAAGGCTGAAATCATACTTCATTTTAATGGGGCCTGTTCTACACGCTTAGCTATATAATTAGGCTTTGGTGCAGATATTGCCTTGTAGCTGTAAACAAGATGCAAACGGAACAGGACCGAGAGACAGACAAGGCCTTGTCTTGAAACCAAGCAGAATTTCAGCAGCTAACTCGACATATTTCTATTTATGCTGATTACCATATTCCGTGTGAATTCCGTCATAACAGGATGTTGCACAACTCGTGTCAGCACATTTAAAGACTGTACGCCAGATAGGCGCAGCTGTTTGGCTGCCTCTCATCCGTGTCGAGGAGCCCCAAGTTTCGTGGTTTCTCTCCTAGAGTCTTGCGACATGTTGTCCTGTGGGGGTCTGAATGCTCTCGGCTGGATGATGATACTGGCAGCTCTGGGGTACTTGGTCTGGCACAGAAAATGCCAGGCTTTCTATGGGCGCCACATGGGACCCTCTCCTCTGGTTCGGATGGTGGCGGCCAGACGAGCCTGGTTCTTCCAGGAGCTGCCGGCTCTCCTGGTGCCCCTGCTGTTGATGCTCACCCCGCACCAACCCTCCAGCACGGGGAAGTGCCTGCTGCTCGGCACTTTTTGCACGCACTACTTTCAAAGGTAATTTGCAACATCTTTTCAGGCTACACCTTGACCCTTCTTGAACGAACCATCCTTCTATTAAAAAAGAACTATGCTACTTATTCCTTGAAGTATTGACAAATGCTGTGTATTCCTTTTAAAAGGTCTTGGTTGATGTAGACTGTGTTGCACAGTTGATTTCACTACTGTTGACTAGGGCTGCAACTAACGATTATTTTCATAATCGATTAATCTGTCGATTATTTTCTCGATTAATTGATTAGTTGTTTGGTCTATAAAATGTCAGAAAATGATAGCAAATGACGATCAGTGTACATATATATATATATACACATATATATATATATACACACACACACACAGACACACACACACACACACACACACACACACACACACACACACACACACACACACACACACACAAACATATATATATACAGTATATATATATATATATATATATATGGCTGGATGTGTGTAGCAGTACTAAATATCTGGGCCACATCATTAATGATCATATGAGTGATGACATGTATAGACAGCGACATATGTTGTATGCACAAGCAAATATGCTGAGAAATAAGTTTTATTTCTGCTCTGAAGAGATTAAGATAACCCTGTTCAAAGCCTATTGTACATCGCTTTATACTGCCCCCTTGTGGGTCAAGTTTAAGCAGGTTAGCATTCAGAAACTGCAGGTGGCCTACAATGACTGTATGAGAATACTGCTTGGGAGGCCAAGGTGTTGTAGTGCCAGTGAAATGTTTTGTGGTGTAGGGGTCAATACCTTTCATGCCCTACTGAGAAACCTGACCTATAAGTTTATTTGTCGTCGGAATGTTTCTCAGAATATCATAATCTTGCTTCTGACTCAGCCCAGTCTTAGTGCAATTAAGTATCAGTCCAGCACTTGGGCTCATTGGTACAGGCTCTTATTGTAGTATTTTTTGATGTGCTGATGTTAATTGTTTACTTGTTTGATGTTGTGTTGTTGTTTATATATATATATATATAATGTATATATATGCCTTGCATCCTGGTCTTCAAATATGATTTTTGCATGCTCCCAGCATGGATGAAATGCAACATTTGTGATGTCTTTTCATCGACTGTATTCTCTTTCTTTGACAACAATAGGACATTTGTTTATTCCCTCCTGACAAATGGACAGCCTGTCCCCATGTCCGTGATGGTGTCAGCGTTCTTCTTCTGCTCTGTGAATGGCTTCCTGCAGGGACACCACCTGCTGCACTGTGCCCAGTTTGATGAAGGGTGGTCAGCCGACTATCGCTTTAAATCTGGTAGGAGCTAGGGATGGGCATTTCTAGCAAAAACACTATTCGAAATTCGCTGGCCAAAGTCGACTTTTAATCGAAATTCGAAAAAAAAAAAAGAAAAAAAGAAAAAAAGAAAATGTTTTTTTTTTTTTGTGAGTGAAATGTTTCATTGTCTCCCCTGATTCTAGGCTTTATTAATTAATAGAAACAGCTTGTGCTGTGGATTTTTAGCTCAAACAAGCATTGCACCACTGAAGTAAAGAACATGTTACATGACATTGACATTTTCGAAAATAAAAAACAGTTTTGACAATCATGAGTGGTTCATTAAATATTTAGTAGGCTCAGGTCTGAGTGCCAAAGGGGTGCCAAAGTCACGCCCTCTCCCTCTTCATGGGATTTCATCCGCCATTCATTTTTCCATAAACCTTGCTTAAAATGCTTATAAAAATTGTTTTACTTGCTCAAACCAAGCGATTCACCTATACTTAGAATCAGGGGAGACAATGCAACATTTCACTCGCAAAAAATTAAAAAAAATAATAATAAAAAATAAATAAAAAATAAATAGAATTTCGACTTTCAATAATAAAAGTCGACCTTGATAATAACAACGATTATTCGAAAATTCGAAATTCGATGCCCATCCCTAGTAGGAGCAAGATTTTAGCTTCATTGTCAAGCAAGACATATATTTTGAAATTAATTTGTGAAACTTGTTGAAGCAATGTTGATTTGACTTTTTAAGAGGCAATATTGCAACCTCATAATCATGTTCTTTCTTCTAGGTTTAGTATTGTTTTACCTCGGAATGGCCATCAATGTACACAGCGACTATATTCTACGCAACCTGAGAAAACCAGGAGAAGTAACTTACAAGATTCCTAGAGGTAAAGATGAAAGATCACACTTGGTTTTCCTTTCTTCTGTTCTGCAATTTTGGTGACTCATGGCATTCAAAATGTCCTGCAGGAGGCCTGTTTGAATATGTGTCTGGTGCCACCTACTTCTCATGGCATTCAAAATGTCCTGCAGGAGGCCTGTTTGAATATGTGTCTGGTGCCACCTACTTCTCATGGCATTCAAAATGTCCTGCAGGAGGCCTGTTTGAATATGTGTCTGGTGCCAACTACTTCTCATGGTATTCAAAATGTCCTGCAGGAGGCCTGTTTGAATATGTGTCTGGTGCCAACTACTTCTCATGGTATTCAAAATGTCCTGCAGGAGGCCTGTTTGAATATGTGTCTGGTGCCAACTACTTCTCATGGTATTCAAAATGTCCTGCAGGGGGCCTGTTTGAATATGTGTCTGGTGCCAACTACTTCTCATGGTATTCAAAATGTCCTGCAGGAGGCCTGTTTGAATATAGCCCTTTTCCCACATGCGCTTTGTACCGCAAAATGACCGGAACGTGGTCTAATGCCTGCATGTGAGAAAGGCGCCGTGCCGGTATAAGCGCGACCCCGTCGCCCCCGACATTTCACCAGTTTCGAGCCAGTCAGAAGAGCGGTATGCTCTTAAGGGGACGCAAGTGGAAACGGGTCCAGTCATTTTCCGCGACAGCGGTCCTTCAATCATGGGCGAGGAGTAGCCTACACACGTTGCTTAATGTTCCAGCGGGCATAATCTAATCATTCGCGCACATTAAAGCAAACTGGCGAAATGATCTTGTGATAGCCTAATAAGAGCAGTATGTCAGCTTGCTGATTTCCGAAGGCAACCCCGGACACATCAAACGAAGCCAGTCTGTAAAAAGTGCTTCAACGCGACGCAGGTGAACGGATAAACATCGAACCAGCAACTATTTCTCTCAGACACGGATCCCAACTTCTTCAAAGTGCATCATCTAATCATTCGCGCACATCAAAGCAAACTACTTCCACATTTCGCTTTGTGCATTTGCTTTCTCTACATACATACAAGCGTTGAGCAGCTTGCAAGCCTTTCTCGCTGTGTCTGTCCGTGGCTGCTGCTCTCGAGCAGAGAGGGGAGGGGGTAAATCGGCTGTGTTTATTACGCTGGCGGCTTGACGCTGCTCTTAAGTCAAACGAGTGTGATTTATTGTGTGACAACTGACAAGCGAACTTATTTCGAGTTTTGCCGACCCCCCAAATAAGCTCCCCCCTCCCCCCGCCCCCCCAACATACAGGAAAATTCGCTGATAGATTCCCAAATGCGCGAGCCGAAGTGTGAAGGGAAATGTCCGATATTGACTTAGAGGTAATTTTCCGGTACGCATGTGGGAAAACGGCTTATGTGTCTGGTGCCAACTACTTCTCATGGTATTCAAAATGTCCTGCAGGAGGCCTGTTTGAATATGTGTCTGGTGCCAACTACTTCGGAGAGATTGTGGAGTGGTTTGGCTATGCCATAGCCACCTGGTCGTTTCCAGCACTCTCCTTTGCCCTGATTAGCCTGTGTTTCATTGGACCAAGAGCCTATCACCATCACAGGTGCCTGAGACACGAATGAACAGCTACAGCTAAAGACTCAGGCCACATTTAGACAACACTCTCTGCATAAAACGCAAAACTGCCATCAGTGTAGGAATTTAGCCAGGGGCAAGAGCAACTAGAACGACCGCAATGCGGACTTATGCCTCCGCCATTAGTTCATTCTGGAGAACAAATTGCCATTTGAGACAAATTGGAAGAGATTCCGTCAAGGCGCTCCTGTGATGTTGCGTTACAGAGCTTGGAAATTGGGTGTGTGAGAGCTCACAGTGACCTTGAACTTTGACCACCAAAATGTAATCAGTTCATCCTTGAGTCCAAGTCGAGGTTTGAGACAAGTTTGATTAAATTCCGTCAAGGCATTCCTGAGAAATCGCGTTAACAAGCTTGAAAATGGCGTTCGAGAGCTCACCTTGACCTTTGACCTTTGACCACCAAAATCTAATCAGATCATCCTTGAGTCTAAGGCGATGTTTGAGCCAAATCTGATGAAATTCCGTCAAGGCATTCGTGAGATATCGCGTTAACAAGCTGGAAAATGGCGTTTGAGAGGTCACAGCTATCGCCGGCGGAGGCATAAAAATGCCCCCAAGAAATCTCAGAATGCCCCTAAAAAGCATGATCCAGGGGCAAAAATTCCCCCAATATTTTGATAATTTTATTTTCATTCAATTCATTTAATTTCCATCTCTAACACACACTCAGCACCTGCAAGCTGGTTGCCAGAAGAAGCCGATGAAGAACTCGCACAAACAGCGCTGTTGTTCACACTACGCTTTAGCAACTCTAGCACTAATTATGATTTTTTGAAGTGCCCCCAAAATTTTGTAAATGCCCCCAGTTTTTAGACAGTGGGGGCAAAAGTTGCCCCCAAAATATTATCACAATTTCCTACACTGACTGCCGTTGTGTTCTGGCCTTTGATTCTGTGTTTATAGACAGCATTTGTGATAACGAGTCGCGTGCAGATGGAACCGCAAAAAAACTCGCAGCGTCAAGTGAGCCAGAATAAAACGGAAACTTCTGGTTAAAACCTTCATACAGCCTTATTGATGGATGTTGCAATGTTTTTATTTGTGTGTGATCCAAAACACAGAAGTAAAGGTTATGAATATAACCCGGGTTTTATAAAAAGGTGTGAAGGTTCTCACTACGGGAGGTCTTGCTCCAGCACCTAGAAGGTGTGTGTTTGCGTGTGTGTTTATGGCCCCCCCTAATAGTTACACACTGGCTGTTTTTTTAATCTGGAACCTGCTTTCACTTTTTTGCATTTTCAGGGCCCAATAACGCCGTTGCCATGTAAATGGAAGGCCCAAACGCAATAAAAGTTTGTCATTTTATGCAGGGAGCGTTGTTGTGTAAACTAGGCCTGAGACTGTGCGGAGAGTAATTCAGATTCACCCATTCAGACTTATTGAGAAGTGTTGGCAAATTTTGTGGGTGATAACTGTTTTCTACTGCTCCATTGTTACAGGTTTTACCGTGAGAAATTCGAAGACTATCCCAGATTACGAAAGGCTTTGATCCCATTCATCTTTTGAGAAAAGAGGCCCAGCAGACTGTGCACATAATACAGCAGACTGTGCACATAATACAGCAGACTGTGCCCATAATACAGCAGACTGTGCACATAATACAGCAGACTGTGCACATAATACTGACATAATACTGTGACATAATACTGACATAATACTGTGACATAATACGCACCTTCTTGGAACACGCGCAGGAACTTTTGGATTTTTCACACGCCTATTTTTGTGAAATTGCACTCATTTTTACTCTGACTTGTACATAACACAGTAATTAATTACTGTGTAGCATCCTGACATATAGTACATCAAACTGATTGTACTCCTGTCTCAACATACATACTGATCTTGCCAAGACTTAGCATCATATATCTAGCCATGAATTCTTACTGAACTTGATTTGAGAGTAATGTACTATGCAAGAGCTGTTTGTGTAAGATGATATAAAGCTGGTTTTAAGAATATTGTACCTCTTCTTTCTTAGTTAGCAAATCTTAAAATGTGGTATTTTACAAACAAATTAAGCTAAATGACGGTCAGAGACACAGGTTAAAGCCACATTGCCTTTTTTTCCTTCTCCTTCTTCTAGTTTAGCTGTGGGAACTTGGTTCAAGACTGCCACCGTTTTAAGATCACAGAAGAAAGCAATAAGAAAACATAGATATGAACTGGGGATGGGAGAATATATCAAAAGTCAACGCATCGTTCTCCACTGCTTCAGAGAATAAAGAATAACCTAGATAAATGCAAATCAATCAATCGTATGCTTATTATTATGGGGGGGGGGATCAATACCATTAAAATGGCAATCGCTCCTAAGTTTAACTACATATCAATGATGATACCAGTGCTCTACAAAGCTCTACAGGAATCTTCAAGCAGTATAACCACATAATTAAGGATTATTTGTGGAATGGGAAGAGACCTAGAATCAGTATGCAAAAGCTAGTTATGATCCAAGAAGTGATGGAGGCCTAGCCTTGCCCAATGTAGAACTAATATCTATAATATCGCATTTGAAATGGCAAAGCTAGCCAAACATTGGGCCAGCTATGGTTCATGACTTGGGTGGACACACATGGAAAATGGGGGGCAGCGGCCGGGGCACCAGGGGGAATTGGCCAAGTACAATTGGGGAGAAAATGGGGGTGGGGGAATCAGAAAAGAAAGACGACTGATAACAGTATTTAAGACATCTAAGGCTTTAAAATTAAGTTATTGTAACCACAGGCTATAGTCCTTCACTCAAACTGAAAAATCTGATGTTTCTGAATATTTGTTGTGGGGTGAAGGCAGTGTTTTACCAAGCCACAGTGTTGTCCAGGCCTTTGGTGAGGGGAATGTCCTGCAGGATCGACTCAAACACTCTGGACTCCTCCATCTCCAACTCATCTGGGAAGAACAACAAGGAAGTCTTTTAGATTATTTTTTAATCTGTTAATTGTTATAATGATTCGTTCACAGAGCATTATCCAGAACGGATAGTGTGCAACCCTTTTGTAAGGGTTGGGATCTGGATATATGTGTCCATGACACGTGTACTGTAAATTTAGACAACAAACAGATCTCAGTCAGACTTTGTGTGTAAAGCCCAGTTTACCAAAATAGAAAAAAGGCTCGCGACACAAAGTTTCTTTTTGCTCCCGTGGACAACATTTAATAGACAGAGACAAACAGTTTCGATCCGATACGGATCTTCGTCAGCGTCATGTGAAGCACATACATTTCAGGAAGTGTTTTTATAGGTACAGGTACATGGGTGCATACCTCCGCCTACTGGCTTGGAGGTAGACCCAGGCTCACTTTTAAAGAGGGAGTGCTATCTAAGAAAAGATGTACATACTGTATATCAAAAATACATAGATATCAAAAGACACAGGCTTGAGTTCAAATTTCAATTAGTCACTATTTTTTAAGAATAATAAGGGAAGACACATCAGGCATATTCTTGTTCTCGATATCATATGTGCAAAAAACACTATGTACGGTATATGTAACGGCGTTGTGTAGGTGGTACTTGCAGCAACCCATGTTAAGGGCTTGCCCAGGGGTGGATTCGAACTGCCGACCGACATGTTAACTGCAATGCCAAGAGAGCTAGCTCCCTTGGTGGAGCTGATTAACATGCCTTTATACCTGGGGAGTGAGTTTAACCAATCCACTCGCTACCACTCGGGACTCACGAGGAATCCGCGCTGATTCAACTCGGTTACATATAGAGAAAATTCAATATGCATAGGGAAAATTCAATATGCATAGAGAAACTTGTAAGGAGACATTTTCAAAGTATTCAACCACACAGCATACAGGTACCGTAAATTCCGGACTATAAGCCGCACCTTTTTTCCCGTTTTTTGGCCTTTTTTGGCCCCTGCGGCTTATATAACGGTGCGGCTTATCTATGGATTTTTTCCAAAAAAAAAAAAAAAAATCTCTCTTTTTTAGCACTCTTTCTAACTATAAATCCACTTCTGTTTTAATTTCCTCTCTTGCCCTCTTTTCACCACACTGTATGACACGGTGTGCACTGTAAAAAAGAAACACAGGTGGTGTTGTGTTATGTTGTTTTGTTGAAATGTTAATAAATGGGAGCTTCCTCAAACAGCCATCTCTTTCCCGACAATCCCTTCTGTGCATGAACCCTTACATATGGTAATTAAACATTAAAACACAAAAAAAAAAAAAAAAAAAAAATACCATTAAAACACCCGCGGCTTATAGTCCGGTGCGGCTTATATATGTAAAAAACAGTCAACTTTGCAGGTGCGGCTTATACACCGGTCTGGCTTATAGTCCGGAATTTACGGTACATAAGAATATTTTTTAGTCCTTTTTTCTATTTTGATTTTCTGTGATACAGTGTGGCTCAGCACCAACAAGTGGATATGAGTAAGTTCTTTATCACTAAAGTCCAGTTTACACCAATGATTCGCAACAAGATGAAACCGTTTCATAACGTTTTAGGGGAAAAGTTGCAGCGGTGTAAACTGGCCCGTCTCATCTAGTCTCCAGGGCTGGTTGCAAGTTTCAACTCGTCTCATCGTGAATCTTTGGTCTAAACTGGGTTTAAGTTTACCTGGCCTGGAACAGGAACTATGAACTCATACTTCTACTCGTGGTCTCCTTTTTTTGGGTGATCTGTCCGTCTCGGATGTTGTTTTTGTTTTGGTTCTTTCTGGCATTATCTTTCTGTACATATTTGTACCATGACGACATCATTGCATTTTATTGTCTTGTCTGACAAATGAAAAATCTCTACACATAAACCCTGTAGCGCTGTGTCTCACCAGAGGTGTTGCTGTAGATGGTGTGCAGCAGGTGGGGCAGCAGGTAGCGCAGCAGGGGGCTGATGTCGTGAAGCGCCGCCAGGAGCTGCAGCGTGGCCACCAGAGACGGCATGCTGCACATATGCCTGCAGGCTCTGAGAAGGAACAGGGAGGTTATACTGCAGTCTCCCATCTCAACGCACTGGCTATGAACTGCTGCCTTTTACTGGTCATTGACTACTCCCAAAAAGGATACATCATGGGACATATCATTTTTTTTGCCAAATAAAAATGGTCAATTCTCATCAAAAAAGTTCTCAAATATCAGTAAAGGGTTAACTAATGTAGCCAGAACCAACATTGGGGTACGTCTGGTTAATTTTCTTTTTCGAGGGATCCTTTATTGATTTGTTTGGCATGAGGGTTTACTCGAGAAGTGAACTTGAGTGATGTAACTGAATTTCTACCCCCCCGCCCAGCGCTGTGGTCAAAGGTACACACACACACACTTGTTTTTTATGACTCTGAACTCTATTTCTGGTGAATAAGTGGTTGATTATTTGGACGTGCCTGTAAAGGCCTTTTCATTGTACCTACAAAACACTGATTTATATTGAACTTCGCTGTTTACATTGTCACTGATTATTGCTTGGATTATTTATTTGCATTCTGCTTGGTGGTTCAGATTGATGCTGTTGGTTCATGGCATGGCAGAGTGTCAACATCTTAAACGTTAAATTGTCAGATTAAACTCCGGCTGGCACCCCAAACTCCTACAATCCACTACAGAAAAATGTATATTTATTTATTAACTGGCCCCTGACCTCCTGTCATTTTGCAAAAGTGGCCCCCGGGCAAAGCAAGTTGAGTATCCCTGAATGGGCCTTTTTCACAGCAGCCATTTTGTGTCTAAAAGGCAGGAAGTAACGCAGGTGCAACCAAAACATTAACGAGGGCCCCCAACACTGGAACATCAAAATGGATTGGAAGTTGGAAAACCCTTAACACAAAATGGCTGCTGTGAAAAAGGTAAATTACATGATTGCTCCGTTCTCCAGGGATCTGCACCCACCTGGGCCCGACAGCGCCCTCCTTCTGGTTCTGCAGCAGGACGATGAGGCAGCCCAGCCCGTCTGTACCCAGGACCGGCTCTCTGAGCAGGGACTTGCTGACGTGCAGGGCGAGCGTGTCCACCAGACTGGGCTCCATCACCGTCTTCACAGCCAGCTGGCACACAATCATGTAGGTGGCTGCCTTGTAGTCTGCCAGGGACGACTTCAGACCCTGGAGCGGACATACAACATAGGACATACAAATAACTGAAAAGGGGAATTTGTGTTGGAAATGGGCCAGTCTTTTATTTATATATATATATATATATATATATATATATATATATATATATATATATATATATATATATATATATATATATATATATATATATATATATATATTATATAGTCGTATGTAGTAGTATATAGTATATAGTTTCTTAGACAAATATAAAGAGTGAATGTATGAATTTATTTTCAAAGCCATTGCCTTTTCCATCATGGCTAAGGGCGGATGCCTCAAATCATCTAAAATATGATCGTTTTGATTTCTTTAACACTTTTTTTGGCCGCTGCATAATTCCATTTCTGTTATTTCATAGTTTTGATGTCTTTACTGTTATTCTAAAATGTGAAAAAATAGTAAACAAAGAGAAATGTGGTGTGTTCACACTTTTGACTGGTACTCTATATAAACAGGAATTCACATTAAAAAGGAAAAGGTCTGTTTGCATGTGGGATAGCTTCACACAGACTCCTTAAAGAACGCCTGACATCTAGTGGTCAAATGCATGCTACTGAAATTGCCATCAGCTACTGGCTGATCTCTGGTACCAGGTGATGTCAGTACCTGTAGGTGACAATCACCACACATACATTGGCTGTACAAATATAATCAATAATGATTGCGGTTGTCAACGTCTACATAGGCCGATATGGATTGTCAGCTAACAGCTGTTCACTGGTCCACTCACCCTCTGAACATAAGGCAGCAGTTTGGAGATGATGGTGTCTGACACTTTCTCCACTGCGCCCAGAGCCGGCACGATGGTGGAGGCGTAGAAGGAGAAGATCACTCTGAGCTGGGAGCAGTTACCAGAGTGGCCGGAGTACGCCTGCAGAGAAGAGGCAGTGTTCATTTCGTTGACTATGATGAAAAATGTGTGTTGACTACCTATTTTCACTGATGAAAATTAGACGTTAAGTAAGTAAAAACGTAAAAACATTTTCGTCAAATAAAAACTAGACTAATAATGCTGCAGTGTGACAGAGGAGACCGGTTACCTTGATTGACTTGGTGACCAGGGTGCAGATGAAGTCCATGAAGCTCAGGTCTTTGTAGCAGTGAGTGATGAGCGTCCCTCTGGCCAGAGGCACGCCTGGTTTCTGAACACACAAACACCATGCTGACATTAATTACTCTATCATAAGCCCTGCTTCTTTCTCTCTGTGTGTGTGTGTGTGTGTCAAACAAACATGCATTAGGAGAAATTGTGTTCAAACGTATGCGTTACAGCAATAAAACAACACAAGGAAAATGTTTCAAGCTTCGTTACGGCATGAAGAAAAGTTGATAATCTTTCTGTTGACTATTGCCTGGGACATCTCGACTACGGTCAAGCTGACTACTTACTAGTAATACTAGTTAGCCTGGCTAGCTAATGTCAATGTGGCTAGCCTTAAGGTGCTCTTATACTCGAGCAAAGCTCCGTGGGGGTGGGGCCCCGCGAGTCTCCGTGAGTCACCGTGTAGACCTCGCGCTGGGGGTGATGCCATTATACTCAGAAAGTGATCAGCATGTATTGTACAATGGTGAGAACAGCCCGTGAAAAGTCGCAATGAAACTCTGTGCAGTACTGAGTGCGCTTTCACTCTCAAACGACCGCACATCAGCACATGAAGGACTCACCAAACTTGTTTTTACTGAAAGCCGTTTTTACTTCTCAGCCCTGATAGCCTACTACTCTGTGCTGCTTTTAATCTCTCTCAATAATGCTCTCAACACAACACATTTACTTGGTGAAATGACTAAAAACGAACAGTTGCAAATCTAAGTTTATAGCCTACCACATGGGTCAAGAAATGTGGCGAAAACACAGCTCAGTGTTCAGGGCTCAGTGGCTCGAAAGCGGACATGTTTGGAGAGAAGCCGTGCGCTGCTCGCGCTGTGAGGAAAAAAATGTCGCACCGCACGAGTGCCCGAAGGAGCTAGCGAATAACCACGCCCAACAAATTTACGTCATTTGACGCGCCCGCCCCTCGCTCCACCCACGCGCCCTTCACGGAAGGGTGAGCATAATTCCCCCTTTAGCCTAGTCCGCACTGTCGGCGTGGGGGGGCTGGTGGCGATCTTCAAAGAATCATCGAATAGTTCCCAGCGGATATGGAGAATAGTGCTTTTGCTTGAAATGCCCATTTGTAGCTGCCCTTTGTCTTACTTTTCTTTACAAAGTTTATCCAAACTCAGGAAAGCAGAAGGGATTATGAGTAGAAGGAGACAGATGTTGACAACAGATAGCCAGAAGTCCGTATTTCAGCCCTACTGTAACTGTGCCACATATTTCCGTTCTTGGCTTTGCCCCTAATCCGAACACAGTAGCAGAGGAACAGAGACAGACACCCACAAAAAAACACAGACGGGTTTATGGCGTGCCGTGAACACCTCTCAGCTGTTGTAAAATCACTGTAAACCCATGGTATCTTGGGGCTTATTGCTTAATTTGAAACCTAGCTTATTTCCTGTTAGCTATTGCATTAGCAAACACCGCAAACGGGAAGTATGTTTATGTTGTCAAGTGAAAAGCATCTATAGATAGGAAGCCATGTGCAGGGCGTGCAGTGACCTGCAGGCAGTGCAGCCAGTTCCAGCGGTGCGTGGGCTCGGAGATCTTCAGCAGCTGGAGCACTCTGACAAACAGCTTGGTCTCATGGTACGGCAGAGCGCACGCCAGCAGCACGTCCACGTTATACAGATGGATGTGGAACCTGCAACACACCAACGCACACACACACACACATGTACACACAAACACACATACACAGGATCACAAAAAATATATAATAATAATAATAATCTAAGGGTAGACCGATATATCAGTTTGTAGCATTACCATTGAGATCTGATTTGATTGATTACATATTAGAATTTATCTGGTCGTCTATCTATGGGAAGTCCTTAACCTGAAATGCTTGTAATGTGACATTTTGATCAGACTCCACAAGTATTAATGAAAACGGTTGGTTTGTTTTTGGTCAACCCTTCCAAGAATAAATTATGGGGGGAAATGAGTACTTGTAATTATTTGGGGGAATGTTTTGGTAAGAAAAAGGCAAAAATAAATACATAAATAAAATAAAAAAATTCAAAAAACTTTGAATAAAAAAACAGCGTATAAACAGAATACCTATAATTTACCAACAGAGACAGGTATACAAAAATATAAAGATCGGACATTTATTTTAAATATAGACAACATTGACCAACATTCAATATAATATATTGAATGTTGGTCAATATATTATATTGGTACAAACTATCGGTAGCTTCAATCCAAAAATATCAGTTTTAATATCTGTCTTCAAAAACTCTTATCAGTCAAAACTTACATCAAGCACTATCATGAATTCTTGTGATATTTCCACTACAGTAAAACTACATTTGTGATTAAAATAAATTAGCTCTGTTTCAGCCGGGAGTGGGTCAGAAGCGGAAGCGTACCGGTGAATCAGCCACTCGAGGCACTTGTGAGCGGGCTTGAGGAGGAAGTACGGGGAGAGGCGGGTGAGGAAGAGCGCCACGCCGGCGTCCAGCTTGGCATTCACCTCCTTGGACTGAACGCTGCGCTCCAGGCTGAGGGACGCCTGGCTGAACAGAGTGTCATGAAACTCAGAGAACGCTGGTTCGATTCCCAGCAGCTCCTCTAGCCCCGTGCAACCTGGAGAGAGAGAGAGGTTTATACGGCGTTCTCGGACCGCCGGAGGTTTCAACACGGAACCTCCGTGGCGGAGGCTCCGCCCCCGACATATTTGCGTTCACGCTGCACTTCCCGCTCGGGGGGAAAAATCAAACACAGGCTATAGGTTGCTATAGCAACCTGTGTTCAGTTAGCATTGTAGCTACCTACTAGCTCACAATGCTAACCGAACATGCTGAATGCTGAATTTCACTTATTGCTTTTGGTCTCAAGTCGAAACATAGATGACACAAACACATATTAACGTTAACATTGCATAATTAAGACATACAATTTTGTGTTAAAACTTCAACTAACGTCTTTATAATAATTATGTGATTACCATTAACGATACAAGTCGCCATTTTGATGTGGCTATGATGTAAACTCGGACAAAGCGGAGCTCTGAATGATACCCGAATTTCCGATCTGTAATTCCGACCTGGACGACCGTTCAATTCACTTTTTACAGCTCGGAACCCATTTTTTCCGGCGGTCCAAGTTGTCATGAACGCGGTATTAGTGATACAGGCAGAGATGATCTTATTGGTCGAGTTCAACTTCAGTGGGCAGAGCCAAAGAACCACAGTTTTTCTGGCTAAGAAGCTCGGACTTAACAGAAGCAGAACTGTATACAATTCCAGACACCAATACGGTTCTAAGTCTTTTGGTCTCAAGTCTAAATGTAGATTACCAAGTCAAATCCATGTCATTCGTGTCAAATCTCAAGTCTAAATGTAGATTACCAAGTCAAATCCATGTCATTCATGTCAAATCTCAAGTGTCTCAAATCTCAAGTGTCTCAAGTCTTCTCTTCAAGCATCAAGTCAAGGCACATGGGATTAGAACCGGGGTCCAACGTAGTAAAGTCTGTTGCCCTAATTTGTGGTCGACATTGATGGTCTGACATCAGATCTTTAAGGCCAATGATTGATTGATTGATTTTATTCGACAATATAAAAATAGATACATGATATGAGCTCCATGTACATTTTTTAGACTGTCAAGGATAACACAATAAAGCTAGTATGCTTATTTCCATTGCGGTCAGTCTGATGCCAACACACACACACAGAATAGGGAAGACTGAGATGAGTGCACACACGCGCACGCGCACGCACACACACACACACACACACACACACAGGGCAGGTGTGTTCTCACCCAGGGCGTAGAAGGTGCTCTTGTCCATGGAAGCAGCATCTTTGGGGTCAAAGAGCAGGGAGGCGACCTCAGCCCGGGTCACCAGGCCGGGGTCGCTCTGCGGCAGAGCTAGCCGCTTCAGCTGGTGGGCCAGGGATGTCATGATGTCTGCTCGCACACACAGGACAAAGCTCCATTACACAGCTGTCTTACTGTACATACAGCAGCTAATGTTGCTTACTGTTGAACTGATAGGAAATTACTTCATGGTTTTGTTCCTGAATTGCTAGAATACAAACCTCCATTCAGCATACATAAGATACTAAATTGGTTTACTCATTAATAATTTCTGAATGGAGTCGAGTTTGGGGTACAGCTCTCACCAGGGGCGTTACGTAGTGGTGGGTAAACTCAAGTAAACCTTTTTGAAATGAGGCTGACAGCTTATAATTCACCTACTTCAGATCAACTGTATAACCAATGGGGGGAAACGAGGTGGATACACGACTCACCTTGGACAGTTTACCCGCCTCTCTATTTACCACTATACCCCCACTGAGCTTATGTCGATGTACAGCCCTGGCTCTCTCACTTTGGAACATGGAGAAACAAACCCAGAGAATGATATACTGAGTGATAATGTGGAACTACAGCTTGAGCCAAATTGGCAAACTCAAACTTCTCAAACAAACGTCGTGTGGAATAAAACGCGATTTGTCAGCAGCACCTACGAATTTACATAAGCATATAGAATGAGTATCAGAAAGACTTTTATGGAGAAATAATTACAAATGCGCATACCTGTTTTCTATTTTTCTGCCTCTATCCAACACATGGACGCACGTTGTTGATGGCTACAGTGACCTCGCCCGGCAAGATTCTACATCCGGGGTCACGTTTTTTTTTAATTATTATTATTATTAGTAATTAAATACAACCCGCAGCGCTCATTGCACCGTTGCATTAGTTGCAGATTGACAGTCAGGGTATTAATCAATAATACAATTTTAAAAATATAATTTTCCAGTTGATTCAGATCCGCTGGAGGCAGTTATCACTCCCGCCACAGGGGGGCGATCATTTAAAGTATACGGCTCTGATTTAAAGCACCGCAACGCAACCTGTGAGCATCTTCTCCAGAGACTGCGAGACTAGTTTCACAGTGTCTTTCAGCCTTTGACAAGCAACATTTAAGGTAAGATGTCCCTCGCAGAGAAGCAAAAGTGAGAGAAAGAAACCTTAGTATTATTTCGGCGGTAACGAGTAGCTACTAGCTAATTTTGGAGTGTTTTAAATTAGGTGGTGTTGGTTCTGTCGTGTGGCCAACAGTAATAACGTGACTTGGCAGCCGGCTAGCTGCTTCACTGACAGACTCAGCGGCCTCCCGAGAGCAGCTAAGGTGAGTTATGTGCACCTGTGTTTTAAATGACATTTAAATGGCGACAGTTTGAGAGCTAGCAAACCATGTAGCAAACAGTGACAGTTCGTTTTTCGCGGGACGCCGCCCACTGCAGAAGGTGATTGGTTGTTTGGGGCGTCATCTCTCTCAACCTGCACGCTGATTGGCTCGGAGTTGACAGGCCCTCTGCAGTCACAAGACAAACCAAACATGGCTCTCTGAACTGAACTCTGAACCAAACCCCTAACCTCCTAACCCAGACCCTAAATCTAACCCTAACCCTGAAACAACGGCACCCTAAAAGTGTTGCTGGCTTGATCCTGCTGCCATACTGTCACAACCACGTCAGTCATGCTACTTGCAAAAAACCCTCGAATAAAACAAATATGAAAATGATATTCTGAAGATATTAAACTCTTCGATTTTAACTTTCGACTTTTGCAAACTGAATCAAGCAGACACATTTTTTGACTTTAGACACATGGATTAGGATTACTTTGATGACACTGATGGGTGACAAACTCATGCACTATTTAGTTTTAGTTTGTTTTCATATGCTGTCCATTTGATATGATGATTTTGTTTGCAATTGGTCTGATGTATGTATTTGTTGGTTTTGTTTTATATTCAAAAGAGGCATCTGGATTCTATTTAATGCCATGTCTCAATTATGATGTTTCAAAATAAACATTTGAAATGAATTGAGACTGACTTGGGACTGGAGCGAAGTTGACTTGGTCTCACCTGGAGTTTTGGTCCTAAGATCTTCTTCAGATTCAAGAATCTGAAGGTCTTAGGACCGTTATTCTTTCTGTTAAATAAACTTTTTGCATTTGGAGACAGTGTGTGGGAGTTATTTTCTTTTGATTCAGTCGGGTTTAACCTCCTCCGACGCACCTCATTTTAGGTGTGCAGAAGCTTTGCTCCCTCAAAATTCATTGTTTCCCCAGAATTATTTTCTTTTTCCAGGGTGCAAAAGCCTCTGAAACAGCATTTAGACCAACACAGGACACCGCCTCTCCATTAAAGCCCAGACTGATGAAGTATTGGCTTGGAATTAGACTTGAAACTTATTGTCTGCTGCAGTCATTGTAATTTGCTCAGTGTCAGTGTTGTTTTTGTTTTATTTATTGTTATGCACAAATTGCAGAGGTAGTAAACCATCTGAAATACTTTGCATTTACATGAGGGTTACAAAGTAGTCTACAGCCTACATTGTTGAACTAGGTTAGATATACATAATAGGACTGTTGCATTGGCATTAATCTGGCGATATGATATAATGTCGATACAGGGAAGGGATTATGATACTCTAAGCAAGGAGATATACTGCCATTTTTGTTTTCAAATCTAATTTGAGGAAAACTGTCATAGAAGAACACACTGCCTAAAATCTGAGTAAAAGGTATAAATGTATTTATTCATTCACTAGATTAATACCAACTACAGTACAAACTATAACTAAACTCTATTAATTAAACTGTTAATTAAAAATCAATACAGTTTTGAGAATCGTTACAAGTATCACAAAACATAATTTTCTGCATACTCTCTCAACTCTATAAATATTTTCTTACACTCCTAACCATGAGATCGTGTGTGTGTGTGTGTGTGTGTGTGTGTGTGTGTGTGTGTGTGTGTGTGTGTGTGTGTGTGTGTGTGTGTGTGTGTGTGAGAGAGTGTGAGAGAGATCAGCTCCTCCACAGCGCTAGTGGAAGTGATTGCTGTGCATTGTGCGGTTAGACTGCTCCGTAAGTAGGGCTAAGGTGCCTGAAGCTGCTACAGGAGTGTGTTTTGGACGGTGTGTGTCTGATGTGTGTTTTGACGGTGTGTGTGGGTCTGCGAGACTGTAACACTTCTCCCTGGAATGCACGTTTCAGATGAGGAGGGGGACCTGATGAGCTGGGGCTGGACTGACCTGTGTGTATCTATCAGCCTTTTAAAGTTCTAACTTTCTTTCTCTCCTCTCCTCTCCTGCTTATGCACCTGATAAGGAAACAGGGATTTGTTGTGATAAGATTTCCAACTATGTTCACAGCAGTCATTCTTCTAATACATCCTCTATTTGTGTTCAACTTCTTGTAAATGAAATAATGCTTATGTTTAATAATTCATCAATTTGCTGGGGGGCCCCTCAAGGACCCATGGTGGTCCCTCCCTGGCCACCGTGTTGAGAACCACTGAAGTAGTCGATCAACAGAAAAGTAATCCATTATAATTCTGATAATCGATCATCTCATCTTTTTATCAAGTAAAAAATTACCAAACATTTCTCTTGTTACAGCTAAGATTGTCTGTTAACCATTTGCATATCTGTGCTGTTTAAAGTGCAGGGGGCAACAGTCATATCCATAAAGCTGAAATTATACTAGTTTACAATTGTTATTACGTGTTGGAAATCTCGTGATTCTTATTTAGGTTTTATTGATTCTGGTACAAAGGTACAAAGATTCCTGACAGTTCACCCCCAAATCAAAAATACATATTTTTCCACTAACCTGTAGTAGTGCTATTTATCCATCCACATAATTTTGGTGCAAGTTGCCAAGTTTTGGAGACATGGGCCGTGGAGACCCACTAGCTGCTGGCCAGCTGCGAGTGTAGAGACCCACTAGCTGCTGGCCAGCTGCGAGTGTAGAGACCCACTAGCTGCTGGCCAGCTGCAGGTGTAGAGACCCACTAGCTGCTGGCCAGCTGCAGGTGTTAGAGACCCACTAGCTGCTGGCCAGCTGTGGGTGTAGAGACCCACTAGCTGCTGGCCAGCTGTGAGTGTAGAGACCCAGTAGCTGCTGGCCAGCTGCGAGTGTAGAGACCCAGTAGCTGCTGGCCAGCTGCGAGTGTAGAGACCCAGTAGCTGCTGGCCAGCTGCGAGTGTAGAGACCCACTAGCTGCTGGCCAGCTGTGGGTGTAGAGACCCACTAGCTGCTGGCCAGCTGTGAGTGTAGAGACCCACTAGCTGCTGGCCAGCTGTGAGTGTAGAGACCCACTAGCTGCTGGCCAGCTGTGAGTGTAGAGACCCAGTAGCTGCTGGCCAGCTGCGAGTGTAGAGACCCAGTAGCTGCTGGCCAGCTGTGAGTGTAGAGACCCACTAGCTGCTGGCCAGCTGTGGGTGTAGAGACCCACTAGCTGCTGGCCAGCTGTGGGTGTAGAGACCCACTAGCTGCTGGCCAGCTGTGGGTGTAGAGACCCAGTAGCTGCTGGCCAGCTGTGGGTGTAGAGACCCAGTAGCTGCTGGCCAGCTGTGGGTGTAGAGACCCAGTAGCTGCTGGCCAGCTGTGGGTGTAGAGACCCACTAGCTGCTGGCCAGCTGTGAGTGTAGGAGCTATTGTGAAGTCCGCAGACGACACAACGCTCATCGGCCTCATCAAGGACGCCGGCGAGTCTCATACAGAGCTGACCCTCTGGTGCAGTCAGAACAACCTGGAGCATAACAAGCTGAAAACCGTAGAGATGATGGTTGACTTCAAGAGGACAGGAGCCCCCCAGCACTGCCCCCCGTCACCATATCCACCAGCATAATGACATCAGGCCTTAAACGTTTTTTGATCATGAATCTCTCCTCCCCCCTCTTCTTCCCACTTCTCCCCTTTTCTCCCGCTTTTTCCCTTTCCTTCTCATTTCTTCATTTGTCCTCCTCTCCTCTCCTCTCCTCCAGCTCCAGTTACTCCTGCGCTGTGCTGTTGGACAGTGATTTGGAGATGTCCAGACGCAGCCTGCGGCTCCACACCGCTCCCTTCGGAGACGACGGCCTGCTGGACCGCAGCCTGCCATGCAGTAGCACCTCCTTCAGCGCCGGGGGAGTCACGCACAGGAGCGCCAGGTGACTTATGGGCCTTATATCATATTATATCATAGACTGTATAATAAATATAAATAGATCACAGACTGTATAATAAATATAAATAGTTGGATCTACTGTCTCTCCAGGTCGTTTCACTCCATGTCCCTCCTCTCTGACACCTCTCTCCTCCTCTCCCCCTCGCTCTCTCCAGGTCGTTTCACTCCATGTCCCTCCTCTCTGACACCTCTCTCCTCCTCTCCCCCTCGCTCTCTCCAGGTCGTTTCACACCATGTCCCTCCTCTCTGACACCTCTCTCCTCCTCTCCCCATTGCTCTCTCCAGGTCGTTTCACTCCATGTCCCTCCTCTCTGACACCTCTCTCCTCCTCGCTCTCTCCAGGTCGTTTCACTCCATGTCCCTCCTCTCTGACACCTCTCTCCCCCTCGCTCTCTCCAGGTCGTTTCACTCCATGTCCCTCCTTTCTGACACCTCTCTCCTCCTCTCCCCCTCGCTCTCTCCAGGTCGTTTCACTCCATGTCCCTCCTTTCTGACACCTCTCTCCTCCTCTCCCCCTCGCTCTCTCCAGGTCGTTTCACTCCATGTCCCTCCTCTCTGACACCTCTCTCCTCCTCTCCCCCTCGCTCTCTCCAGGTCGTTTCACATCATGTCCCTCCTCTCTGACACCTCTCTCCTCCTCTCCCCCTCGCTCTCTCCAGGTCGTTTCACTCCATGTCCCTCCTCTCTGACACCTCTCTCCTCCTCTCCCCCTCGCTCTCTCCAGGTCGTTTCACTCCATGTCCCTCCTTTCTGACACCTCTCTCCTCCTCTCCCCCTCGCTCTCTCCAGGTCGTTTCACTCCATGTCCCTCCTCTCTGACACCTCTCTCCTCCTCTCCCCCTCGCTCTCTCCAGGTCGTTTCACTCCATGTCCCTCCTCTCTGACACCTCTCTCCTCCTCTCCCCCTCGCTCTCTCCAGGTCGTTTCACTCCATGTCCCTCCTTTCTGACACCTCTCTCCTCCTCTCCCCCTCGCTCTCTCCAGGTCGTTTCACTCCATGTCCCTCCTCTCTGACACCTCTCTCCTCCTCTCCCCCTCGCTCTCTCCAGGTCGTTTCACTCCATGTCCCTCCTTTCTGACACCTCTCTCCTCCTCTCCCCCTCGCTCTCTCCAGGTCGTTTCACTCCATGTCCCTCCTCTCTGACACCTCTCTCCTCCTCTCCCCCTCGCTCTCTCCAGGTCATTTCACTCCATGTCCCTCCTCTCTGACACCTCTCTCCTCCTCTCCCCCTCACTCTCTCCAGGTCGTTTCACTCCATGTCCCTCCTCTCTGACACCTCTCTCCCCCTCGCTCTCTCCAGGTCGTTTCACTCCATGTCCCTCCTCTCTGACACCTCTCTCCTCCTCTCCCCTTCGCTCTCTCCAGGTCATTTCACACCATGTCCCTCCTCTCTGACACCTCTCTCCTCCTCTCCCCTTCGCTCTCTCCAGGTCATTTCACTCCATGTCCCTCCTCTCTGACACCTCTCTCCTCCTCTCCCCTTCGCTCTCTCCAGGTCGTTTCACTCCATGTCCCTCCTCTCTGACACCTCTCTCCCCCTCGCTCTCTCCAGGTCGTTTCACTCCATGTCCCTCCTCTCTGACACCTCTCTCCTCCTCTCCCCCTCGCTCTCTCCAGGTCATTTCACTCCATGTCCCTCCTCTCTGACACCTCTCTCCTCCTCTCCCCCTCACTCTCTCCAGGTCGTTTCACTCCATGTCCCTCCTCTCTGACACCTCTCTCCCCCTCGCTCTCTCCAGGTCGTTTCACTCCATGTCCCTCCTCTCTGACACCTCTCTCCTCCTCTCCCCCTCGCTCTCTCCAGGTCGTTTCACTCCATGTCCCTCCTTTCTGACACCTCTCTCCTCCTCTCCCCCTCGCTCTCTCCAGGTCGTTTCACTCCATGTCCCTCCTCTCTGACACCTCTCTCCTCCTCTCCCCCTCGCTCTCTCCAGGTCGTTTCACACCATGTCCCTCCTTTCTGACACCTCTCTCCTCCTCTCCCCTTCGCTCTCTCCAGGTCGTTTCACACCATGTCCCTCCTCTCTGACACCTCTCTCCTCCTCTCCCCCTCGCTCTCTCCAGGTTGTTTCACACCATGTCCCTCCTCTCTGACACCTCTCTCCTCCTCTCCCCTTCGCTCTCTCCAGGTTGTTTCACACCATGTCCCTCCTCTCTGACACCTCTCTCCTCCTCTCCCCTTCGCTCTCTCCAGGTCGTTTCACACCATGTCCCTCCTCTCTGACACCTCTCTCCTCCTCTCCCCTTTGCTCTCTCCAGGGCGTTTCACACCATGTCCCTCCTCTCTGACACCTCTCTCCTCTCCCCTTCACTCTCTCCAGGTCGTTTCACACCATGTCCCTCCTCTCTGACACCTCTCTCCTCCTCTCCCCTTCGCTCTCTCCAGGTCGTTTCACTCCATGTCCCTCCTCTCTGACACCTCTCTCCTCCTCTCCCCTTCGCTCTCTCCAGGTCGTTTCACACCATGTCCCTCCTCTCTGACACCTCTCTCCTCCTCTCCCCTTCGCTCTCTCCAGGTCGTTTCACTCCATGTCCCTCCTCTCTGACACCTCTCTCCTCCTCTCCCCCTCGCTCTCTCCAGGTCGTTTCACACCATGTCCCTCCTCTCTGACACCTCTCTCCCCCTCACTCTCTCCAGGTCATTTCACACCATGTCCCTCCTCTCTGACACCTCTCTCCTCCTCTCCCCCTCGCTCTCTCCAGGTCGTTTCACACCATGTCCCTCCTCTCTGACACCTCTCTCCTCCTCTCCCCCTCGCTCTCTCCAGGTCGTTGAAGTCCCGTCGCTCCCAGTCTCTCCTGGTGCAGACAGCCTGCGGGCCGCTGCACAGCGTGGCCTCTGACACCTCTCTGCTCTCCTCCATGCTGGATGAATCCACCATCCAGGAGAGGACACTGGATGACGGATTCTGGGGTGAGCCTGTGAGGGCCTTTTGGTTTCTGCCTGGTCATGTGTGTAGAGACATAAAAACATACACAGTAAACTGTAAATAGTGCTATAAAGTGAGCTATACAGTAGAAAAAGTACACAGCAACGCACTGCAAGAACTACCTTTTCCCCACAGAGTTAAGGAGGGAGATGGCAGAGTGATTATATCTGTTAGTTTTGATTGGTGGAGGTTTGAGGAGGGAACCGGATGGCAGAAACTGAAACTGTTGGTGTAAGGAATGGGGCAATCAGACAGGATGGATTCAGCTTGCTTGTTTGTAGGAAAGATCCTGCAGTGTTACCGCAGTAGTGCCAGTTATTTTGTTACGGACATTACTACAGAGAGAGAACCTGAGCTCCACAAATACCTCTATATATATATATATATATTATTTATTTATTTTGGTTCGCTTATGGAAGCTGGACATTTTATAAGGCTGGGGAAGCAGAGGCTCTGCTTTTGCACACTATGAAATTAGAATGGGCAACGTTTCCTGGTGCCGTTGGGGTAGACATGCCTCTCAAAATGCATTCTAATGAGAATGTAACAGGGTTGAGTATGTGTAATGTATGCCTCTCAAAATGCATGATGATGAGAATGAGAATGTAACAGAGTGGAGTATGCTGTGTACTCGGTGTTCGTGGGGTGGAAAAGTATTAAAACCCCATAAATCAATTTATGGTAAATTAAAAACCGAGTACGTGTCCTGTATGACTGTATCCTTCCTCTTCTGCTGTGCAGGTTTGGACCAGGATGTTACTCCCAAAGGTACGTTCATGAAAAATCAGATTGTTACCACAGTCACCTGCTGTTTTGAGATTTTCTTTTTATTGTGTTTGAAGTTTGACCCCCTTCGAATGCTATCAGCATATAAAAGCCTATTCATTCCCAAATAAACGACTGTTGCACAACATACAGTATACGGTATGTTCATACAAGTATGAATGTCTTTGTTAGTTTTCTCCTTGACTGTCACAGAAAGCACCGTCCTATCAGAGCACAGCACGGCTCTGGCCAACAGCACTCTGATTGGAGAGGAACGTTGCTCCCTCGACCCGGGCCAGACCCAATCCTCCACTCTCACCCAGCACTCCCGCAGGGACTGTGGGCTGCACTCCGTCAAAGAGGAGGCTCTCACCAGCCACTACCCTTCCTCCAGACACGGCTCCTCCTCTGCCTCCTTCCCTGCCAGGGGGGGGCGCTCTGCAGCTGGAGACCCGAGACCTTCTTCCATCATCTACACAAACCGCAGGAGCAAGAAGGGTGAGACACTGGCCATGACGATGGCTGTTGTAGATGTGTGACACGCTGTACAGCTGGGCTGCGTTTGCAACCAGTATGTTCGGAGTAGTTTGAACTCTGCACTGTTTCCTCCTTCAGGGTTAGGGTTAACCAACCATAGACTGGAACAGAGATGGGCGTAGTGAGTGTGATGTCACCCATTGGTTTGTGGACTCTTGTTTTGAAGGTTTGGCATTTTGGCTGCTGCCATCTTGGTTTTTTGGAGCCAGAAGTGATGTATTTATAGCCATATATGGGCGAGAGGGGGTTTCCCAGAGCCGCAGCTCCACCTGCTATTGGTCCATGTTCAGCGAGCTGTGCGATCATTGGACAGGCAACCTGTCAATCATGCCCAAAACATTATTTTTTTTATCATCTATTTTACAGTTGTCATGAAAGGTGAAATTCGCTATAGAGAGACCAGTCTATAAACATGTTGTCAGTGATTCTAACATGGGGTGAATGGGGAATGACTCCCTTTTGGGGCCAGCTTCAAGTGGCCATTTGAGGACCTGCGGCCGGTTGCACAAAACACCTTGAAAGAATTTCCTCAAAGTCTGATTTAAGGTTTCTATAAAATGAAATTGGTTGCACAAAACACCCTTAAATCTACTCCTTTAGGGTTTCCTTAAAATGCTTAAAGGAACACTATGCCCATTTTCAACCAGCTTTGTATCATTAGAACATCAGTAGTATATCAGAAAACTGTAAACGGTTTTGAAGTCTGTCATTTAATTTGACAGTTATTGAGTGTTAAACTGTGGACCAGTGACATCACTGGTCCACACTAACTCAAATTAATAACTCATTAACTCAAATCAACTCTCAATAACTGTCAGACTAGATGAATGATATATAGTTTGACAGTTATTGAGAGTTGATTTGAGTTAATGAGTTATTAATTTGAGTTAGTGTGGACCAGTGATGTCACTGGTCCACACTTTAACACTCAATAACTGTCAAATTAAATGACAGACTTCAAAACCGTTTACAGTTTTCTGATATACTACTGATGTTCTAATGATACAAAGCTGGTCGAAAATGGGCGGAGTGTTCCTTTAACCTTAAGTAGAAGACTTCAGCGTGTTTTGTGCAACCAGTTTTATTTGATGGAAACCTTAACTTGGACTTCTTAACTCAAGGTGTTTTGCGCAACCAGCACCTGCAGTTTTTGGTACTCCCGCATTTGTCTCAATGTGATCAACCATAAAAGTCCCCCTGGGAACTCCTCTCTCAGCAGGTTGGCTGTTGTCTATGTGGGAAGCTGGTGTCCGAGCCCTCTGTCTCCTCACCCTGCTTTACCAACACACACTGCTGAAGAAACCCCGCCTCGCTGCAGGTAGCAGCTCGCTCTGTCTGTCTGTCCATATGTTCTTATATCTGAACAGAGTTTCTTAGACTTATTGTGTTGCAGTAGCTGATGCATAAAGCTATTAATTTATTTTTAAATCGAATGTAAAGTACTTGCCTCCTCCAGGTGTGCTGCTGGACTGCTTCCTGCCCTGTGGCAGGAGGGCTGCAGCCTCCGTCTGGTCTGCCCTGGGTCAGTTCTTCCAGGCCGGTCTGTCTGGCCTGGCTCAGGTCTTCCAGGCCGGTCTAGCTCTCACCACACAGCTTCCCCTGCTCAGCTGGAACAACAAGGCCAAGACAGAGGCTGATACCGGCACTGCAGAAGTGGTTCATGGAGGTATTGGAGAGAGTCTGCAATATTACGATGACTCCTTCATTTTCACTTGGGTGTTTCCCTGAATTTAGGATGACTTCTGTTGTTGGACCCATCAGACGTACGGCGATCATCACCCTTTTCTCCTTTAGCGTCACAACTTTTTCATTCTTGTTTTGGTATTATTGAACACATCTGTCTTTCTCTTGCTCTTCTGCACCTTCTGTCTGGATCATGGTTCTGCCGCAGCTGCACATTTTGACAGGCTTCTTTTTGTTGCTTCAGTTCACCATTCTTCCAACAGTCTCTTCTACTGTAACTGCACTGCATGTGAAATTCTCTACCATGTATCTTTCTGGGTCAGACTGCGTTCACACGTTTCATGTTCTGCTGGGCTTATTAAAACTCTGCAACTGACACTGCCTGTTGCACTAAAATACGCTCGCCTGTGGATTACTAGCTAGCAGATCTCGTATCTAGATTTTGATGGTGACATATCAGAAATAGTTATGGGCAAATACAATTTTCTGTTACAAAGAATATAGATTTGTGAAGTGAAATATGGATTTGGGTTTGGCTGTTTAGCTTAGGTTAGGCTACTCAGTGCTTGTTAATGTAGCTATTAGCATACTAATCAGAATCACTTTTATTGCCACAGTAGGTAATTAGATTACATACAAGGAATGCAGCGTAGCGGTCACATCAATAGTCAAAGACAAAAAATATCAAGGATAAAATCACAAACGAATCAAAAGTGCAGTTTAATACAATGTACACAAGGATTAGAAGGACCTGAGTGATGAACAGGAATTTACAGTCCAAAAGCTGCACGATACAAGTTAAAGAGAATCATATAAAGTAAATGAATAGAGTAAAATGTTCTGGTAAGAGAGGCAGCTATGATATGTTAATGTAACGGATGCAGTCAGGCTGCTGCTACTTTCAAGTGATGACGTACTGTATGATGGTGGGGTGGTAGGTTCATGTCAGTTGGGGGATTCTGGCCTGTAGTGGAGTAGGCTGTGCTCGGGGGGGGGGGGGGTAGAGTCGTTAGTAGTGGGGGCTTTTGGGCCTTGTTGATGAAGCCGATGGCAGTTGGGAAGGAGCTGTTCTTGTGACGAGAGGTTTGGTCTTGACAGACCCCAGTCTCTTGACGAGGGGGAGCATTTCAAAGAGTTTGTGTCCGGGTTTGGAGGGGTCGGCCATGATTTCATGAGATCGCTTCAGCCTCCTGCCGGTGTGCAGGTTGCCTCTGATCACCTTCTCAGCACAGCAGTCTGCCACTGTCCTTGAGAGTAGCAGCAGCGTACCAGACAGTGATGGAGGAGGTGAGGATGGGCTCAACGATGGAGGTGTAGAAGTGCACCATCGTGGCCTTTGGCACTTTGGATTTCTTCAGCTGCCACAGGAAGTACATCCTCTGCTGTGCTTTCTTGGTGAGAGCTCTGATGTTCAGCTCCCATTTCACATCCTAGCTGATGATGTTCCCCAGGAAGCAGAAGGACTCCACAGTGTTAACTGTCGCCCATGCAGGGTGATGATGGAGGGTGGGAGCTGCATTCCTTCTGTAGTCCACAACCAGATGTCTTTTGAGCATTGAGCTCCAGGTTGTTTTGACTGCACTAAGTCACCAGATGGTCGATCTAACGCCTGTATGGATAACTCGTCTCCATCAGAGATGAGCCCTATGGGGGTGGTGTCATCAGCGAACCTTCAGGAGCTCGACGGACTGATGGCTGGAGGTGCAGCTGTTGGTGTACAGGGAGAAGAAGTACGGAGAGAGTACGCCGACCTGGGCAGCTTCGGTGTGAGGTTTGAGCTGTAAGACCACCACCAGAGAAGAAGATCAAATAAATCCAACTAGGCTAGATTTCAGCAGGTCTCCAAACCAAAATAGAGATTTAAATTGTGATTCCCTTTGTTTGTTTTCCCTCCGTCACTCGTCCCCTCACGGCCACGCCCACCTGCCAGATTTCCCTCACAAACAAATGGGCCACTGCCCTTCGCTTTGGCTGTTGCCTTGGTATAATTCAAATTCCTCACTGCCTCTCTCTCTCTCTCTGCTCATCCTCAGCCTCTCTCTCTCTCTCTCTCTCTCTCTCTCTGCTCATCCTCAGCCTCTCACTCCCTCTCTCTCTGCTCATCCTCAGCCTCTCTCTCTCTCTCTCTCTGCTCATCCTCAGCTCAGAGGAAGGAAGTGGACAAGTGGTTGTGTTTGAACATCTGGCAGGAACCTTATGGCTGATACGGGCTCTTCCTGACTTTCCCCTGTGTCTTCTGTGTTTCAGCTCACTCCAGCTACTGCCCAGTCATGAACCTGAAGGAGGAGGAGGCCAACGACAAGGAGCTCGGCCTCAACGCATCTCTGTGTGAGTCACACACACACACACACACACACACACACACACACACACACACACACACACACACACACACACACACACACACACAGCCCTCCATCATACCATAGCTGTGTTCGGAATGGTTCGCTCATTCACTCATTCACTATTCTCCATGTAGTGTTTATCATAGTGAACTATTTGGGGAACGATCAAACAAGCTTCAGACATTACCTCACTCTTCTTCTCCTTGGGTAAATGCGACAGCATTGCATTGTGGTATATGGTGAGAAAATGTAGGGTACATTCTCTGTTCACTAGAATTTGCAGTGCATTGTGGGTATTTTATAGTGGACTATATAGTGAATCAAGAGAATTTGGACACTAGTACAAAATGGCCAATTGTGGGTGATCAGATTGCAATCCGATCACCCAAAATGCATGTTAATGCCCGGGTGTAAATGAAATCAGGCTAATGTGGTCAAGCACTATCCGATTGCAATCTGATCATAGAAAACGCATGTTAATGCCAGGTGTAAATGGCCTCTGAGTGACACGACATGAGGTCGTATTTATTTTTAAATGTGTGACAATTTTGGACGGAAAATAGGGACTTGGTGTGCAAAAGCCTTTAGTCTTGATACCACAATATCAGAATTGTATGTTTGATATATCTACTGGTGTTCTACTGGTGGACACGGAGCAGCTGTAGTGGGGCAGCAGTACCTTGTCTGGTGAAGGAATGAACACTGTGACTCATATACTTTCCTCAGGTTTTCTCAGCTGCTGCAGGATTTCAACTTTACTTTTTTAGTCCCAAGCCTGTTTCCACAACATCTCGGCTGCTCTCTCCACCCCTGTTTTTTATTTTATTTTTTATGATCCGTTTATGAATCCACTCTTTGGGCCCTATCGTTGTACGGCGCTATCGTTTGCGCTGCCTTTGCGCTGCCTTTGCGCGCCTCTTATTGCTATCTTCCCAGATATCTGCCTCCACCGTCCAGTTTTGCGCTGTGATGACATAGGTGTAGGCGTGGCCCAGGTTTGGGAGTTGCCCGTTCCAAAATAGGCATTACAGCGCAATGTGTTTTACACCAGGAAATAGCTGGTCTTAGCGCAAATGCAGACGTACGCCTGAGCGCAGACAGTATTCTCCGTGCAGTACAGGAAATCTTTGCTTGGATACATTTACGCACGGCATGGATGTCACTCTCCTCGCACCTGCACACACTCTTCTCTCCTCAGAATGCCACGTTGAGTTTCAACTATAGCCTGCTATAGCCTGCAAAAACACACCTTGATTTAAAAATGACAATTCGTTTGTCATGGTTTTATTAGGCTACATAATTCCCGACCATACAGGTCTGTGGTGTAACATTAGATTACTTTAGGTAGGAGAGGGTAGGAGAAAATAAAAAGCAAATGATCTTTTCCAACCATTATACGTTTAATAGCACCGCAAGCCCTCTCCACTTCCCTCGTCGGGGAGAGAGAGAGACACGGGGCATACTGCCTCACCTCGTAATAGACTGTAACCTATTAGGCCTAGCTGCAAAAGTTAACTGTTGAAAATTCGATGTCTGGTTTTGTCACAAGTATCCTACAGTGAAGTCCCTCTCGCCATCAAGCAGACAGTGATGGAAGCATGTGTCTTTATGTGCGCCATAACAAAAGATTTTGTTATGGCCATGACCACACCTCCACAATGATTTTGGGCATAAACACGCCTATACGGAGATGTGCGCCGAGATGACGTGAAGCGCAGCGTGCCGACACCCCCACAATTAGGGCTTTGCGCGGCGCTATTCCAGCGCAAAACGGGCGCTAACGCAAGTCGGGAAGATAGAGCCCTTAGTGCATCCATGCATTTCTGCGTGCTTCACTCTGGTGTGTTTGGTTAAAGACCTTTTTATATTCTCCACTCCTACACTGCTGCTGCCAACAGGTGACGACTGCAAGGAGAAACACTCAGAGACTCAAACCGTTACTTCATCTTCTTCATCATCATCATCATCATCATCATGGTCTTCAGTGGCTTGCTACTTGTTGGGGTTGATGTGGAGCACTACTGCTTTCACAGGTTACCTAAAACTACGCAGGATACATTCAAATACATACTAATCCTTATTTTTTGCTATCTAATTTGTAATATCCCTTTTTTCTTTAAGTCTGTATCTTCTTTGCTTCTCCAGTTTCGTTTGTGTTCTCGCTGGCTCAGAGCGCAGGTTCAGCTGCCTGGCCGGCATCCAAGAAATTGCTATCTGATGTCTGGTCCAGCAACCAGAGTCCAGGTTAACATCATGTCAGCGTATAGGCCTACAGATGTTACTCATCTCATTTGGCCACCTTACTGCTGGGTTTCCAAGGTACTGCCACAGTGGTTAAAGTGAGGACCTTTGTGATTCAAATGTTTTCTTTGTACTTTACAAAAGATCCTCCTCACTGTTGCCACGACACTGCTGCAGTACGGCCGCAGCAACGCGGCCAGATTAAGAGTAACATCTCTAGACAGCGGCCACACTGATCTGCTGTGTCGTCCATCTCCGTTCATTTCAATTCATTTTCATTAGCCTTTTTCACCCCAGCCATTTTGTGTCTAAAAGGCAGGAAGTAACACGGGTGCAAGGAAAACATTAACGAGGGTCCCCGGCACTGGAACACCTAAATGGATTGGAAGTTGGAAACTCTTATTAATGTCTTGCTTGCACCTGTGTTACCTCCTGCCTTTAGACACAAAATGGCTACTGGTGAAAAAGGCTCATTGACCGCTGTCGTCCAGACAAGAGCGGATGATGTTCATCCATTGACCATATATAAAATGGACAACGTGTCTCCATTATATCCCGGATACGGCTGCTGCAATCTTGCAACCTGAGTCCCCCCCTTCTCAAATGAGCAAAGCTTCCTGTTCTTCTGCCTCACTGCCATGTTGCTCAGAACAGACTCAACACACATCAATCATTGGGTTTTGTGATGGATCAGTGTGGTCGCCGCCATCTTTTTGTTGATTTTTTTTTTACCTGTCCTCCAGACTCCTCCCCCTCTGTATCTGCCCTGCTTCCTGACTGTGCCTCTCTCTCTTCTTCCCCTCAGCATGGCTGTCTGTCTTGCAGTTCCATGTTGCTTGGATTTGGGTATTTTGCAGATGTCTTAACGTTTTCTGAAATGTTGGAGTGACTCTGGGTGGGTTTCCATCCACCTGTTTACTGCACATTTCCAATTTGTGCATTAAAAAACCTGTGTGGAAATGCTGCAAAATTCGGGAAACAAAAAAAAAATATATATATATATATATATCGCAAAAAGAAAATAAACTGACTTTTGAAAATTCGGTTAAAATTTGCGATACCTTTGGATGGAAACCCAACTACTGTGATTTTGAGTGTTGCCTCAATCTAATTTAGTTCTCTTATTCTGAAGTTTGAATGCTTTGTGCGCTGACTCTGCTGGCTTTGTTTTTGTCAATTATTGCCGCCTGCTTGTTGATTTCTCTCCAGAATACAGATCAGAATACAGATAGATGCGGATTAAAACTGAACTCACAAGCTGCATTTAATAGACAGTGTGTGTTGCACTGTGTGCAGCGGCATTACATTTTGCACTGAATCATGTACCGTAAATGCTTTTTCAGTCATCTGGGTCCACACATGTAGAGCTGCAACAACTACTCAATTAGTTGTCATAATTGTAATAATTTTGAGCATAATATACCTCCTAATTTAATATTTTATTTCATGGCCAGATGTGGCCTTTCTCATCTCATAATGCAAGTCTAGCTGTTTGTGTTTTGCCTAATTTTGTCCCATGCCTGCCTATGATTTTATTGACACTGCATTGTTTCAGGGAGGGTCAATCATATTTTTCCCAATCACTTGTGGAGGGTCAAGGAAAAATAAATTTTGGTCAGAGAAGGGTCACATCTTTTTATTTGAGAGCGCTCCAAATCCCTCCTCTTTCTAAAGAAAATAATAGTTAGTTGCTGGGCACCCTACACACATGCTATTCTTCTAACTGCGTACTGTAAGTGTCTGTCTGTCTGCAGTCTCACTTTCCTCTCCTCAACAAACTCCATCAGCTTCCTCTTGTCTGGCTCGGCCTGCTCCACCTGTCCTTTAATTCTGTAATCCAGTCGTTCTCAAACTTTTTCACATAAAGGACCCCTAAACTGACAAAAATTAGACCACGGACCCCATTTGATAGGATTCTGTCCCACGGGCCCCCATATGATGATAATATTGATGCTTTTAGATGTTTTATTACAGAAAGTATATAAAACCCATAACCAAAATAGGCATTGTGTTACTTATGAATGGAATTATATCGAAAATAAATTACCCCCCTTTTGGCTGGGGACCCCCTGGAACCTCCTCAAGGACCCCTGGGGGTCCCCGGTACCCCATTTGAGAACCACTGCTGTAATCCATTATCATGACATGCAACCCTCCCTGTCACTAATCCTCTCCGTGTGGTGTGTGCGTGTGCAGGGCTGATGGTCAGGTCGTGGGTCGGCAGAAGATGGCATCACCTGCTCAGCTGCATGTCTGTCTTCCGTGGCTTCGTCCTGACTCGGCAAGTCTGATATTTTCCAATATCATTATTGATTTATTTTTTATATTTCCCACTTATTACACGGATACCTACTAAATCAATTAATTATTTGACTAGATTATTGGATTTTAGTGATTTGAAAATGATTTAATTGCTTCCACCAAAAAAAAAGCCAGTTTCCTGCTTGCCGGTGGCACATGGAGTACCGCAGGGATGATGTATTTTTGTAGGCTTTATCCAGAAATCGCCACCATTTGGTTCTTCAGTGGAAAAGTCTATGTGGTTTTAGAATGGGGATTGGGAATGGGGATGCATAAAACAAGGTATGTGGTTAACAAAGGTTTATGGGAATGCGAATTTGGGTTCAGCATCATACTCTTCACAAATGTGAATAATAACTTTTATGCCTTTTTTGAAGCGTTTTCTAAAAGTCGCGTAAAAAAAACAACGCATTTACGTTCCAAAAGTCATAGAAGTTATTCACGTTTGTGAAGATTATCATGCTGAACCCAGATTCGCGTTCCCATAAACTTTTGTTAACCACAGACCTTATTTTATGCATTTAAGCTAAGCCCCCATCTTAAATCCCAAGAACCCGGAAGTATACTTCCGGACTCATTCCTGCGGCTCTCTGTTGCAGGTAACTTGACACTAGGTCTGGGAATTCTATGCATTTTCCTTAACCGTTAAGGTTTAACGTCACCTTAACGGTCAATTAATCGGTTAATCATTAACGCTGCATACCGCAAAAAAAAAGAAACTTAGGGCTGTGAATCTTCACTGGCCTCACAATTCGATTATGATTAATCGGTCTTCGATTCGATTCCACGATGCATCTCGATACAGCTCCAACAGTATTGCAGCTCCAAGTATCAAATCCTCAATTTTCTGTACTATTACTGCACATGGCTACTTTTTCATCAATTAATACAAGCAGTCAGATAAATATCAAGTCCCTTTTTTACTTTAAAGTGCTTTAAAATCTGAATGTCAACAGAAATTTAAACACAAACGATTCATCCGTCTTCGATTCGATTCACACGTCCGCATCGCGATGCATCAATTATACGATTAATTTTGACACTCCTAAACAGCACCGCTTGTAATTGTGCTTCTTCGGGGAACGCTGGTTCTCATTGTAGTTCAGTAGCTCATGAAATCCCTCACAGTCCACCATGTTTACCTGCATCATGTCCTTCTCCACCATAAAGCAAATCGTCTGAGTTATTGTCTCTGCTGCACACAGGTAAAAAAATAACTTTAACACACCGCCACCTTTTGGGAATGGATCTCCAAAACCTTCTGAAGGACCCATCGCTCACCTGTTGGCTCTTTGGTTTGGTTCTTGCAGGTTCCTGCCCAACCTGCTCAGACTCCTACTGGTCCTCCTGCCTCTGCTGCTCCTCTTCAGTAAGTGACTTCAGTAAGTTTCTTCTCTGCTCCTGAATGACTAACCTCTGTACAGCATCACAAAGCTCTTTACAGCATCACAGGCAAGCTTGCTTTAGGGTTTGCTTTGACATGTCAGCTTTTCCACACTGTTTTTTTCTGTACTTGTGGAGGAACCTGCATCATATTAGAGGTGGAGACACAGACTGCCTGATATCTGATATTAAAAAAAAACATCTGCAAATGTCCTCCTCCTCCTTCAGGTCTGTGTTGGTGGGGTATAGCCGGTCTGCTGTCTGTCCTGCCAGGGGTCAACATCACATGCTGGACTTCAGCTCTGCCTGTCAATCCTTTCGCCTCCACCCACAGCCGGCCTCCACTGGGAGTGGAGGTAGGTCAGGTGTTTCAGGCGTATAGACTGCTTTGTCTATTCTGTGGGCTAATTGATGTTGTTTGTGGTCAATGTTAAAGTTTAGAGCAAGTACTGTACTGAAAGATTTACAGTGCCATTCGTGGACTGAACGACATTTTAGTCCAGGACGTTCCTGGTCCATCTGTCAGATTTCCAACTGTTGACAGACCAAAAGGTCAACCCAACTGAAAATCCTCTCTTTAGCCACTCAGAGGCCTTCCTACATTTGTTTTGGAAAAATGTGCACCAATAATTGTGTTTTCTGATGGACCGGTGTGGCTTAAGGCACAAAGATGTTTGCTCCTAATGTTCCAAGGCAGTGATTGATAAGTGTTTTTAATGGTCAGAACGTGGACCTTGTCACCAGTTATAAATATCTAGGCACGATAATTGACGACAAGCTCAAATTCGACCTGAACACTGACATGTTGTGTAAAAAAGGTCAACAACGTCTACATTGCCTGAGGAAGCTTGCAAAGTTCCAAATTGATAAGACTCTGATGAAACTGTTTTATAGTGCCTATATCGAGTCAGTCATTTCCTTTTCCATTGCCTGTTGGTATGGTAACCTGTGTATTAAGGATAAGAATTCCCTCTGAAAAATTGTGAAGGTGGCATCTAAAGTAGCCGGTATCCATCTGGACAGCCTCGACCATGTCTTTAACAGACAAGTACTTAAGAAGGCTTTGTCCATCCGTTCAGACGCAGCCCACCCTCTAAGCTCGGAGTACAGGCTCCTTCCTTCAGGTCGTCGACTGTGTGCCCCACGGGCCACAAAAAATAGGCACAAGTTCTCCTTTGTCCCTGTCTCCATTCGAGCATTGAACGCTGCTGAGGGAAGGCAGTGATGGTTTAGTGTTTTATTATCATTTTTTACTTTCAGCCTCCGCCGCTGTTTGTATTGTTTTATTGCTTCTATTGATTTTATGGTTTCTATTATTTTATTGTTTTTAACTATTGATTTATCTTTCCTTACTTTGTGCACTTTACTGGCCATTCGTGCACTTTATTCTACTACCTCACTTTACCGGTCGCTGCGTGTCTGCACTTTACTGATCGCTGTGCACTTTACGGATCGCTGTGCACCTTACTGATCGCTGGGCACTTTACGGATCGCTGTGCACTTTACGGATCGCTGTGCACTTTACCGATCGCTGTGCACTTTACCGATCGCTGTGCACTTTACCGATTGCTGTGCACTTTAATGCTACCTTGCACATTATCGGTCATTGTGTGCCACAAACAAGGTCCTTGATGTTTATTTAGCCTTTTATTTATTTTAACTATAGGCATGTAACATTTAACATGCTACTTGTGTTGTTTCTTGTCAATGTTCTTATTTGTATGTCTATATGCTGCAACTCAATTTGCCCTTTGGGACACTAATAAACTTGAACTTGAACTTGAACTTGAAGTCGTACAGGCATAGAGGCTCTTTTCCTATGCTGGAATACCATATCAAGAATATTTGTATTTTTTATGATCCTTTCTTTTTTATGTGATTTTAATAGAGAAATGTGTTCTTGAATCACATTGGAGTATTGGCTTTGGCAAGTGCACTTCTAGTTTATTTTTATTATTCCACGTGTTCTTTTATTTTTACATTTTTTTTTTAACGCGTTCAGGAAAGCGTCTTATTTTGTTCGTGGCAGGATGACGCGGTGTCCTCCTCGGTGGACTCGCGCCTGCAGCAGCTGGAGCACAGCCAGTCTGGGCTGTGGGAGCGTGTGGAGGCGGGGATCCAGCAGGCAGACCACAGGCACGGCGAGGCGCTGCAGATGTACCGGGACCTCCAGCAGCAGCTGCACAGCCCGCGGGACCACACCGAGCCGTGGCTCACTGGCCTGCTGCAGCACGGACTGCACCACCTGAGAGGACAGCTGCACCGGGAGAGGCTGCACCGGGAGCAGGTCAGAGCATTTCGTTCTACGGCTCCTACCGACTGGAATAATGTACCAACTGCTCTGAAAACTGTATCTCTCGGTCTGTCTGTCTCTCTGTCTGTCTGTCTGCTCTGAAAACTATCTCTCAGTCTGTCTGTCTGCTCTGAAAACGGTATCTCTCGGTCTGTCTGTCTGTCTCTCTGTCTGCTCTGAAAACTATCTCTCAGTCTCTGTCTGCTCTGAAAACTGTCTGTCTGCTCTGAAAACTATCTCTGTCTGTCTGCCTGTCTGTCTCTCTGTCTGCTCTGAAAACTGTATCTCTGTCTGTCTGTCTGCTCTGAAAGCAACATACTGATATTGAGGGCATCGACAATCTCTTTCCACGACTTTAAAGCCATCTGCAAGTTAGACAGTTAGACTCACCTGTATGATTGTACAATGTAATGATACAAAGATGGCGTTACTTGTTCTGCCAGTCTTTCATCTGTACCCTCTATATTTGCTACGAGCTAAGCTAAACTAATTAGTTTGTGTGAAACAATGTGACTACCCAATCGCATCGCATGACAAAATATGACTGTGTAACGACGTAACGAAATTCTCCTTCGCGACATGACAGGAAAGTGTCGAGACCCTTTTTTCTGTTGAGAAAACATCATTGCTGTCAAGCGATGCTTACTGTAGCAAAGGTGTTGAGTGCCCTACCATAAATCAGGTTTAAAGGGACAATAATGAATCTATCTGTCAACCTCGACCTGTGAGAATCGCAATAATGTTGATCAAACTTTTATCTGTTCACGATACTCTGTCCCTCACCCCCTTCTCTCCCACACCCGATACTGTCCCTCACCCCCTTCTCTCCCACACCACTCTCTCTGGCTTGCTGCACCCTCCTCTCTGTCTCTCGCTGGCTTGCTTCACCCTCCTCTCTCTCTCTCTCTCTGCCCTGTCCTGTCTCTCTCTCTCAGACTCAGCATCAGTATCTGGAGCAGCAGCAGAGCCAAGCCGCTCGTCTGGCTCAACTGGAACTTCAGCTACAGGAACTGGCAGCTAAGACGGAGGTACAAGACGTGTGTTTCCTTCCGTATGCCATGACAGCTCAGGATGGCTCTCGGGGTCCAAAATGAGCACCAGTCATCAGCCAAATGCTGGTCAAACATGCAAGTGACTGTGAACAGTCACTAGCTATTTGATCGGCGGGCAAAAAAAGTTAATTTTGGACCCTGATGACCCTTGTTCATTTTACAATATAGTTTTGGCACTACAATTACAATACAGTTTATATAAATAAGATTGCATGCCAATTTTGACAATTCGACTAATTTCTATCAATCAATTGATGATATTTTAGTTTGAAGTCGATCTTGCTCTGTCCCTCTACAGCAGGTGCATCAGAGACTAGACGTTTCTGGAACAGTCACATCTTCACTCACAACACTTCCAGCTCCTGTCAGGTACCTTCAGCAACGGCTTTTTGTGTCTTTCTTTCCCCCCACATTGTTGTTTCTGTCTCCATCCATTTGTCTTCTCAGGACCATTGGAAAAGAGGGTTCCAACCATCAGCGTAGCGTGTCTTCCACAAACCAGATCAAATATAGGTTGAATTAAATTTATGAATACTCCTAAAGCCGATTTTAGAAATGTTTAATTCCAACCCCTACTATACCAGTAAATCGTCTGCAGTGTAAAGCCAAGGCTCACGATTCATGTGCTCACACTGGATTGTCACAGTACGATTGTCGAGTGCTCATACTGTACGTGTCAAATAGAAAACGTGTCAAATAGAAATGAACGTTCTGGCTATTCACTGTCATTGTCAATAAAGATTTGTTTGAAACCGCCATGGCAGGTAGACTTTTGTCTGCTCATTTGTAAAGCTCACATTATCCCTCTCTCTGTCTCACACCCACGTTCACCCTCAAAAACATTCTCTCTCTCTCTCTCTCGCTCGCTCTCTCCCACACACACACACAAGTAAATGGCACCAACAAACTAAGAAGCTAGCAACAAACTAGCAACCAACGGCTCGACCAACCTGGCCTCCATATTTTCAGTCCACATGACGTGTCGTGTAGCCATGCCACTTTCAGACGTTCTGCCACTTCATTGAGGAAAAAAGGCAGACTTTAGGGAATCGACTCATGGCTCTGCTTCAACTGCGAGAGCCTGACGACCACCAACCAAATCCATTCAGCTGAGTGTCCGACGGCCGGTCAGTTGAATGGTCCTCGCTCCCCCCTGTACACTCCCCCCTCTACACTGCCCCCTGTACACTGCCCCCTGTACACTGCCCCCTGTACACTCTCCCCTCTACACTGCCCCCTGTACACTCTCCCCTCTACACTGCCCCCTGTACACTTCCCCCCTCTACACTCCCCCCTCTACACTGCCCCCTCTACACTCCCCCCTCTACACTCCCCCCTCTACACTGCCCCCTGTACACTCTCCCCTCTACACTGCCCCCTGTACACTGCCCCTGTACACTCTCCCCTCTACACTGCCCCCTCTACACTCCCCCCTCTACACTCCCCCCTCTACACTGCCCCCTCTACACTGCCCCCTGTACACTCTCCCCTCTACACTGCCCCCTGTACACTGCCCCTGTACACTCTCCCCTCTACACTGCCCCCTGTACACTCCCCCTCTACACTGCCCCCTGTACACTCTCCCCTCTACACTGCCCCCTGTACACTGCCCCCTGTACACTCTCCCCTCTACACTGCCCCCTGTACACTCCCCCTCTACACTGCCCCCTGTAGACTCTCCCCTGTACACTCCCCCCTCTACACTCCCCCCTCTACACTCCCCCTCGTACACTCCCACCTCTACACTCCCCCCTGTACACTCTCCCCCTGTACACTCCCCCTCGTACACTCCCCCCTCTACACTCCCCCCTGTACACTCTCCCCCTGTACACTCCCCCCTCTACACTCCCCCCTGTACACTCTCCCCCTCTACACTCCCCCCTGTACACTCTCCCCTCTACACTCCCCCCTGTACACTCTCCCCCTGTACACGCCCCCCTCTACACTCCCCCCTGTACACTCTCCCCCTTGTACACTCCCCCCTCTACACTCTCCCCCTGTACACTCCCCCCTCTACACTCCCCGGCAAACGACGCCCGATGAAGCTGAAATTTGGCCCGAGCCGATGCTCAAATACTTGTATGCTCGAATGTTGAGTGCATGAAGCCTTCTGTAGTCTTATCCCAAATTGTAAAGATCCTGTTGAATATTGTATCTTGGGTGGAAGGTGTTTTGTAGAAATAGTACTACTGTCAGCCTTTCCAATACAGAAATACAGCTTGTAGTTTGAGCTAAGTAACTGATTGGTGAAAGATGATTCTAAATCTAGCTTGGAATTCCTATAAAACATGGCAAGCTTGTGGTTATAGGCAGAGAGTTTACTCACCTATTTTCAGATCACCTGTATGAATCAATGAGGGGAAACGAGGTGGGTAAACTACTCACTGGATAGTTTCCCCCCTCTGTATTTGCCACTACACCCGTTATATGCATATGCAGAACTTCAGACAAACTGTCCACATGCATTGGTATGAAAAAGAGGTATAGAAGTACAAAATTGTATATAAAAAAAAAGAGATACATAATCGCCTTGAGGATGTTCTCTGTTTATCTGTAACGTTAGCTTGTTTTCATCATTTTCCCTCTCTGGTATTATTATTATTGCATAATTTTTATTCTCTCATTCAGTATTTGCAGTCGTTGAGATTCTGCGGTGTTGTGTTTTTCCCTCTTCAGTGCCTGCGTGGACCGCGAGTCCCATGATGCCTTGCTGGCGGAGGTTGTGGGGCTGGAGGCGGCTCTGGGCAGCATCAGGCAGGACCTTCAGGGACTGACGGGGTGTCAGGACCGCTATGAGCGACTGGACCGCGTTCAGGAGACGGTGAGAGAGAAGACAACAGTCTCATGTTCATACTTCATTACCGTTTCCACTGAAGTTCATGCATTCTAAATGATGGAATCTGCAGTTGCCGATGCATGTGTAAACTACTGCAAAAATATCCCCCCCCCCCCCCCCCCTTTTTATACTTTTTGAGATTTGTTAGTTCATATAACACATGGGGAGGTTGCCAGCACAATTCCGTAGCAGCCTTCTGTAAAACAACAGGGGCCAGTTGCACCAAGTGGTCTTAACTATGCCTGGTCGTAACTCCTACGTCGGTCTTAGTTAAGACCAGTCTTTAGAGTGGATTTACGCCTGTTGCACCAACAGGGCTTACGTACATTACATTACATTACGTCATTTGGCAGACGCTTTTATCCAAAGCGCCTTACAATAACACATTTTTGTCAGCAATAGAGCAATCTACTATGGAGCACAGTCTATGATAACTACAACTTCTGAAGGAACAGTGGTACAAGTTTAGGTTAGTGGTACAAGTTTGGGTTAGTTTTTTTTTTTTTTTTTTTTTTTTAGAAAGAGAGAGAACGAAGTTAGATCAAGAAGGGCCCAGATGGAGCCAAGGTGAGTCTTTAGTCTTTTCCGAAAGATCGGCAGTGATTCAGCTGTCCTGACCGAAGGTGGAAGCTCGTTCCACCATTGAGGTGCCAGGGACGAGAAGAGTCGAGATCGGGATGAGCGACTTTTGAGCCCCCACTTTTGAGCTTACGTCTGGTCTTAACTACGCCGATCGTAGCAATGCATGTGAATTGCCGGAGAATGCCCCCTGATTGGCACAATGCCTCGCGACCTGCTTGGAGCATCACTGTGCCACTACGCTCTATCAGCCACTACTGTATGTGCATCACTACACCCACCCTCCTCCCACCCTCCCTCGCTCCGGGGGAAAATGGCGGCGATTGAGTGCCAGACAGTCTGAATGAAATTGAATGTAACGTTCCCAATTCTATGTATTAAATTCTAAAAAACGACCCTCAACATTTGGGAAGGCTAAGCCACACAACTAGTCCTTTATAATCGAACGTCATGCTTCGAAGGCGACTTTACGACGATGAGGACGGTGAGGACTCAATCACAGCAGATCTCCGCTGATAGACTACCACAGGCACAGGCACCTTACGCCTCCTCCTGACCAGGCGTAATATTTACGACCGGTCTTAGTGAGAAAAAGGCTTACGCCCCGTTGGTGCAACCGGCGTAGCTGTTAGGTCGTAAAGTTACGACCGGCGTAGCTTAAAGGAACACTCCGCCCATTTTCAACCAGCTTTGTATCATTAGAACATCAGTAGTATATCAGAAAACTGTAAACGGTTTTGAAGTCTGTCATTTAATTTGACAGTTATTGAGTGTTAAAGTGTGGACCCGTGACATCACTGGTCCACACTAACTCAAATTATAACTCATTAACTCAAATCAACTCTCAATAACTGTCAAGCTATTCATCATTCATCTAGTTTGACAGTTATTGAGAGTTGATTTGAGTTGATGAGTTATTCATTTGAGTTAGTGTGGACCAGTGATGTCACTGGTCCACACTTTAACACTCAATAACTGTCAAATTAAATGACAGACTTCAAAACCGTTTACAGTTTTCTGATATACTACTGATGTTCTAATGATACAAAGCTGGTTGAAAATGGGCGGAGTGTTCCTTTAAGACCAGTTGTAAGACCACTTGGTGCAACTGGCCCCAGAAGTCAACAGAAGGGACATGTTCTTTAGTGTTCCAAATAAAAGAAAGGGGGAACAAAAAGTCACACTGAAAGACCAATAAATGCAGCACTATTTGTTGCAAATCAATCAGCTGTAGTTAAGATTTGCACTAAATGATGGTGTAAATAATATATAGTAGGTATTTTTGGAACTGTGAAGAACTGGTCCCCACTAACTTCAGTTGTTTTGGAGAGGACTGCTATGGAGTTGTGCTGGCAACCTCCCTGTGTGTTATCTGGACAAACTTGAGGGTGAGTAGATGGTGGGTGAACTGTTCCAGTGAGAACTGTGATTGTGATGTTGGTTTAAAGCACAGATTCAGTGTGCCCATCACACAGTAATGTATCACACTGGGCCCATCACACAGTAACAACCCCGTTTTTCATCTTACTTCAACTTCCCCATGGCAGTGATTTTAAGTCTCATCTCATCATTTGTGTCTCCTCTGTCAGATTCCGGCCCAGGTTTCGGCTCAGGTTCGCGAGGAGCTGCGCTCTTTGTTCTACAGCAACCAGCTGACGGCGGTCGGCGAGGCGCCCAGAGACCCAGCCACCGTGCCGGACTCACTGCTGCAGTGGCTGTCGGCACGCTACGTCAGCAGGGCCGACCTCCACGCCGCGCTGGCCTCTCTGGAGCTCGCCATCCTGCAGAATGTCAGCCAGCAGCTGGAGCAGCACAGCGGAGAGAAGACTCCCTGCATGCAGACGCTGGACGAGACTGTAGTGCACGCCACCATGACCCAGGAGGTAGGAGGAGTGGAGAGGGCGTCGGGTGTTGATTCTGGGTTCAAGGCTCTCACCTTTAGGGGATAGTTTGCTGTTTTGATCCTGAAATTGGTCTCCCCCTTAAATGGTGCAAATTTGGTGACAAAATAATTATTTGGTATGGTGGAGGGAAAGCAAAGCTCTCGATCTACCGGTCGATCTCCGTTCCTACCCTTACCTATCGTCATGACCGAAAGAACAAGATCACGGATACAAGCGGCCGAAATGGGTTTTCTCAGGAGGGTGGCTGGCATCTCCCTTAGGGGCAAGGTGAGAAGCTCAGTCATCTGTGAGGAGCTCAGAGTAGAGCCGCTGCTCCTTCGCATAGAAAGGAGCCAGTTGAGGTGGTTCGGGCATCTGGTAAGGATGCCACCTGGGCGCCTCCCTAGGGGGGTGTTCCAGGCACAGCCAGCTGGGAGGAGACCACAGGGCAGAGCGAGGGCTAGGTGGAGAGATTATATCTCCATGCTGGCCTGGGAGCACCTCGAGATCACCCAGTCAGAGCTGGCTAATGTGGCCAAGGAAAGGGAAGTTTGGGGTCCCCTGCTGGAACTGCTACCTCCATGACCCGATATAGACCCTTTCAACTTGACAACATAAACATTCTAAATTGACCCTAGCTTATTTCCTGTTGCAGTGTTTGCTATTACAATAGCTGGCAGGAAATCAACTAGGGTCTAAAATGTCCCTTAGCAAAAGGAACATTTTACTTCTCTGCACTCGTCAGTGTCATTCAAATAATTTCCTTCTAAATGTTTGAAACTCAGCCTCTTTGTCTGTTCTCTCTTCCAGGAAGTCCATCAGATAGTGAAAAACGCTCTGCACCTCTACTCCCAGGACCGGACTGGCCTGGCAGACTACGCTCTGGAGTCTGGAGGTCAGACAAACACAACTCCCCATTGGATTATTTTTTTTACTACTATAGAGTGTTGCGTTATCAGCTGGACCGGTCGGTCTGGCTGGTCGATTCCACACCAACCATTACCATACGGTCTGACTGATGTTTGGCTACTGGTGATTGTCCAGTGAGAACAGTCTTGATGTTTTTGTTTATATGTTTGTTTGTGTGTGTTCATGCAGGCGGCAGCATCCTGAGCACTCGCTGCTCAGAGACCTACAAGACCAAAGTAGCCCTGTTGAGTCTGTTTGGCGTTCCACTCTTGTATTTCTCCCAGTCGCCTCGAGCCGTCATCCAGGTAACAGTCTGCTGTCAGTCTGTCACATATCATATGTTCATAACATAACATTTCATACCAACAGGAGCTGATGGAGCTGATATTTATAGTAAGAGAAATAAGATACATTTGTCTGACTAAGAGCTAGCATTAGCGTGTAGCCACGGACTCAGGACCCAACATGGCGGCACCTAGCGCGAGACTACACAGAGTGACGTAACTGCAGGGCATCTATAGACTGTTTTCTCTGAATTGTGTTGCTAGGGACCTGTTTGAAACCTAGTTTGTTTCCTGTCAGTTATTGTACCAGCAAAAACTGCAACAGGAAGTAAGCTGGGGCAATTGAGAATGTTTATGTTGTCGAATTGAAACGGTCTATATAGAAATAAAATAATATTTTACCTGGGCACTTCACACAGACTACCCGAAGTAAAGACACCGGAGCACTCTTTATATAGAAAATATAGAAAATTGGGTTGGATAATAGAGGAAAGGACGTAGGAGGAGAAAAGTTCTGTCAATGATGTTGCAGTTCCTACTGGCCACCACTAGAGGCTGATGGAGATCATAGTTTAGCAAAAGGATCATTCCTGACAGTTTTTTTTGTGAGGTTTCCAATCAGTTTTCACCAGAACGCTGATGATATGCTGAACCTTTTTTAAGGAAGTTGTTGTCACGTTTCATTAGGCCCCGCCTCCTGTTAATCATAACCCAGTCAAGCCAACCGACAAACCAAAGGAAGGTACTTCCTTCCTCCAATATTCGGGGTAAAATGAGTCACACCTTAAAATTGCTACTTGTTACTCGGAGTCAGCTTTTGTTTCCGAGAGTTCCTTTTGAATTTTAATATTGAGCGTTCTCCTACCGAGCTTCCTATGTCGATCAGGGAAGCTACTTCAGTTTACAATTTTCAAATCTATCATTTACCTTAGCACTGCTGGCTTGAGCTTGACATGGTCCTTTCTCTTACCCTAGCATTCTGTCAGTCTCTTGTCTGTCTGTCTTACCCTAGCTTTCCTTTCTCCAACCCTGATGGAGGTTTTTCCTGTGTTAACTTTTGTTTTTGTGATCTTCATTGTATTATCCATTATTCACTGTTCATTGTCTTTTAATTGATTATTTATTGTTCTCTTGTTTATTGTAAAGTGTATTGAGACACCTTGTTGTGATTTTGCACTGAAAATAAAATGTTGATTCATTGCAAAACTACTGTAAGATGAAGGGAAAACTGAAAATATCTTAACACGATAACATGATAAAAGCACTAGAAACAGTAAGGCAGGGATACTCAACTTGCTTTTGCAAAATGACAGGAGGCCACCCCCTACCTTGTCCCACAACCTATAATAAGTAGTATTTTGCCGTGACGTCTTTGGCTTATTTGTACCGTTAACTGTTTGCAGAATAAAAATACAAAAGATTTCTGAATAATTCCCTTCCAGCCGGACGTCCACCCAGGAAACTGCTGGGCCTTCGGAGGCTCCAAAGGCTCCCTGGTGATCCGGCTCTCTATGAGGATCGTCCCCAGCGCCTTCTCTCTGGAGCACCTCCCCAAAGCCCTGGCACCCAGCGGCACACTCCGCAGCGCACCAAGGGACTTCAGCGTCTATGTACGACACACACACACACACACACACACACACACACACACACACTAAAGCTTGCCCTAACTGTGTTGTTTGGATATTGTATTTTTCTGTTAGTTAGATGTGTGCTGTGTCACTCTGTGTTCTGCTGGTAGGGGCTGGATGATGTGTGTTGTGTCACTCTGTGTTCTGCTGGTAGGGTCTGGATGATGAGAGCCAGGAGAACGGGACGCTCTTGGGCAGCTACACCTATGAGGAGGATGGAGAAGCACTGCAGACCTACACAGTCTCTGTAAGTAGACTCTAAAGCAGTGTTTCTCAACTGGTGGGTCGCGACCCAAAAGTGGGTCACAGGGTTGTTTTGAGTGGGTCGCGGATGTGTGCATGACAAGAAAAAAAACTTCTACTCCTTGAGTGTCCGCGGCCAACATTACTGTATTTCAGAGTCTGTCGCGGGCTCATTTTTAAAGCCAGAGTTAAGATACTGTTACCAAATGGAACTAGAAGCTGTCAGGCATCCATCGGTACCAACATGTCATGCGACTGTGATGACACGTCAGAGGGAGGTGGGTGGCTGCCCCTATCACATCGCCAAGAGTGTGAGATTTGAGTTTTTGGGGGTCTTCAATTTGCTGAAAGTGGAGTTAGGAACTTACTACCTCAAAAATTACACTTGCTGTGGCCGAAACTCTACACTATACCTCAAATCAGAGACAACAGATTTTTTAGACCCTGGCCTTCCAGATAGTCCAGGTGATGTGAAAATGATGTTCACTTTTTCATAAAAGCATGGAACCTGGAAGGTTTGAAGATTTATTCTTGAGGTAAAAAGGGAAGTATTCAGTTTTACGCTGCTGGAGCAGGCTTAAGCATATGTGAGAATCCCAGTTCGACCGAAGTAAAACTATATTATATTGGAAAAATGGCCAGCTCTAGATGGGACCGGTGAACAGTGTTGCCAGATGGCAAATGTTGAATTATCGTACCAGAGGGTCAAAATTATCGCTTTTGGAGTGAAATTATCGTACGCCCCCTCCCCAGCAAAGTCGGGGGTACTGCGGCTGATCACAGGCTACTTTTTGGACTTGGCATGATCTTTCAACACTGTGATCTCAGCCTGCGTTGCAACAACAACAAAACACCCTGCACGTATTGGCTGCAAATATGTTGTTTGAAGAGATGATTGTATAAACAGATAGAGTGATAGACGTAGGATTCGTCTAAGTGTCACAAAATGATGAAATTATCGTACATTTGGGGGATTTTGGGATTATTGATCGTACATCGTAGAGGTCGAAATTATCGTACAAATACGATAATTATCGTACGTCTGGCAACGCTGCCGGTGAATGACACTGAACGTTTTGTTTGTCCCCTGGCAGGAGAGCGAGAGAGCATTCCAGTTCATGGAGCTGCAGGTTCTCTCCAACTGGGGCAATGAGGAGTACACCTGTGTGTACCGCTTCAGAGTTCACGGAGAGCCCCGAGACCACTGAGGAGTACACCTGTGTGTACTGCTTCAGAGTTCACGGAGACCACTGAGGGGGGCTGCCACACTAACTTATTTTCATTGATCAAAACTCTGTTCCAAGCGTTGACCTGGTCATATTTTATCTAATTGTTTCATTTATTTGTGTATATTTGTTTTGTATGTGATTTTCAATTTGTAAAATGTTCAAATAAAGATGTGAGATTTGAGTTTTTGGGGGTCTTCAATTTGCTGAAAGTGGAGTTAGGAACTTACTACCTCAGAAATTACACTTGCTGTGGCCGAAACTCTACACTATACCTCAAATCAGAGACAACAGATTTTTTAGTCCCTGGCCTTCCAGATAGTCCAGGTGATGTGAAAATGATGTTCACTTTTTTATAAAAGCATGGAACCTGGGACAGTTTAGGGCTCTGAACATTTTCAGAAAGGGAGCCATCACAAAAATGCTTTGTGGTGGCAGGTTTATTTTCTGCCATAACCGAATTATGCATTTTATATCTCCAGTCCTGAACCACATAACACAGAAAAGGTGATGTCTACCCGCATGTTTTGATACAATGAAACTATATATTATAACAAACTGTTCAGGTTAATGGTGACATGACATTGTGGGAAGGAAATCACAGTATCTGAGAAGTCCATTTGCCAGCCTATAATTAGTCTATTGTGAACCTGGAAATGTTGAGTACCCTAATGTTTGTTAGAAATGTACAGTATGGGTTAGGGCTGTCACTTTTTCCCAAAATAAAGTTTGAACGAACTTTAATTGCCCAAAATTCGTTTGAATATATTCGAAGTTTTTTGGTTAATTAAAAAAAAAAAAAAAAAAAATTCAGGCCAGGCCACCGGGCATCAGCCCGACGTGTTAGCTTGGACGCTCACAGTCACAACACTGCCTCACAAACTTGGCTGCATCCAACTCGAGACAACTTTTCAGACCCTGGAGACAATCTTTCTCAGAAGAGACTAACGCGACAAATCTGGAGACTTTTTCTGACATGGGATTAACATTACCAGCAAGCAGCAGTTGGTTAATTTTGGTTCAATAAAAATAAAAAAATAAAAAAAAAATCGAACAGGTCAATTATACATTCGAACATGCCCTCCTCCCCCACATTCGAAGTTGAATTCAAATTTCGAATGAAAAGTGACAGCCCTAGTATGGGTCCAGCATTTAGGAACTGCCAGATGCTGACTTGCATATGTTGGGTTATGTAATCAACTGTAGTATCTGTGTGCCAGCCTTTCTGCCTTCATGCATCCAAAGGAGGAAGATCAAGCTTCTCTTTCTTACAATAGTTTTGATTTTATTCAACAGTTTAAAAACATGATTGAAAATTAAATCAGCATATAAATGAACACACCAACTGTCAAATAATCCGTGGGCGTCATCTTGTCTCTTGTAAGCCACAGTCAAAATTGACCAGCGGGAGCCAAATCCATCTAAAATCTTCCCCGAGGCGATTGGTCGAGCCAAAACAGTGAAATCATGATTTCAGCAACTGTGCCCAAATAACTCCACAGCCAAATACGTGTAAGATGCGTTTGTTGTCTCCTAAACAATGATTTGATAGCTTATAACGGGTTTACTGCAAAACAACCCAGCTGTACGCCAGCCAGAAAACAGTCTGTGCGAGCTACATAAGAGTCCAGCTGAATGTTACCCAATGGGTCAAATAAATGTCACTCTTGCCCTAAAACACGCACGCGCGCACAAACACACACACACACCGTTTTCTCCATGTAAGAAGATGAAATCATTAAAAAGGCAGCAGTTCTAGTTGATTGATCTAAGAGTTCCTGAATCTAAAAACAGACAGAAGGCTTAGCCTAGCAGTAAATCTAGCATCTTCCAGGATATTAACCCTTTTTTGTTGTTTGTCTTGTCAAAGGCACACAAACTACCACAAAAGTATAGTAATAATCTGTGCAAAAAAGCTGGGTTTACATTGTTTCCTCAGTGAAAGAAAAAAAAAAAAAAATGATAATAGTCTCATGGAGGTGCAGGTTCTCTCCAACCGGGGGGGCCACCAGCAGCACACCTGCGTGTACCGCTTCAGAGTGCGCGCAGACCACCGCACTTCCATGTTGTTTTCAACTGTTCCAACACAATATTTTGTCTTTAATTATTTATGTATATTTGTGTTTTGTATGTGATTTTCAATTTGTAAAATGTTCTAATAAAGATGTCAGATTTGAGTTTTTTGGGGTCTTCAATTTGCTGAAAGTGGAGAGGCTTTAGAAGGGGTGGTGACCACAACCCCACAACCCCCCTTGCCACCAACACACACACATCTCTCTCTCTCTCACACATACAGTAGGGTTGCCAACACTACATCCCAGGAAAACGGTACAGAAAGTAAAAAATAATAATAGTAATAGTCTAATAGGCCTATGATGCCCATTTGTTACACGATGACACACCCACTGCATCAAACGCTTTTCTCTCTTACACACGTGGGCTCTCATTCTCACTCCCCCTCAGTACCGTGGACAGCACCTGTGCTCTCCCCCCAAAATGGAAAAACAGGATCTATGAAAATTTGCACTTGACTACATGTACATGGACAACACGCAAAATGACACTATTCAACTCCTTCACGTTGTCAGACTCGGCACACCTGTGACCTGTGACCTTCACGTTGTCAGACTCGGCACACCTGTGTCCTTCACGTTGTCAGACTCGGCACACCTGTGTCCTTCACGTTGTCAGACTCGGCACACCTGTGACCTGTGTCCTTCACGTTGTCAGACTCGGCACACCTGTGACCTGTGACCTTCACGTTGTCAGACTCAGCACACCTGTGACCTGTGTCCTTCACGTTGTCAGACTCGGCACACCTGTGACCTGTGACCTTCACGTTGTCAAGACTCGGCACACCTGTGTCCTTCACGTTGTCAGACTCGGCACACCTGTGTCCTTCACGTTGTCAGACTCGGCACACCTGTGTCCTTCACGTTGTCAGACTCGGCACACCTGTGTCCTTCACGTTGTCAGACTCGGCACACCTGTGTCCTTCACGTTGTCAGACTCGGCACACCTGTGTCCTTCACGTTGTCAGACTCGGCACACCTGTGTCCTTCACGTTGTCAGACTCGGCACACCTGTGACCTGTGTCCTTCACGTTGTCAGACTCGGCACACCTGTGACCTGTGTCCTTCACGTTGTCAGACTCGGCACACCTGTGACCTGTGTCCTTGACGTTGTCAGACTCGGCACACCTGTGACCTGTGTCGCAGCCAAAATCAATCGCTACATTTTCAGTGTTTCCGTTATCCAGCAAAAGAGCACCGCAGGAACGAGTCAGGAAGTAGCATGTTGGATCTTCAGGGGGAAAGTGAATGTTTTAGAATGGGGATTTCACTTAAATGCATGAAATAAGGTCTGTGCTCAACAAAAGTTTATGGGAGTGGTAATTTGTGTTCAGTAGGATCATCTTCACAAACGTTTGACTTTTGAAATGTAAATGTCTTTTTTTAACATGATTTTCATAAAACGCTTCAAAAGTCATAAAAATAATTCACGTTTGTGAAGATTATCCTGCTGAACACAAATTACCACTCCCATAAACTTTTGTTAACCAGACCTTATTCACGAGGGTCACGCCCCCGTGTTACCTCCGGCTTGGTCGGGCGTCCATACAGGCACGATCGGCTGTGTCTGCGGGTGGGAAGCCAGATTAGGGTTGTGTGTCCTGGTCGCTGCACTAGCACCTCCTCTGGTGGGTCAGGGCAGAAGGGAACTGGTGGGAATAGCGTGGTCCTACCGGTGAAGCTCCCCACACAGTCCGGTGAAAAGAAGCGGTTGGCAACTGCGCATGTGTGGGAGGAAGCATGGTGCTAGTCCACGGCACTCCCCAGATTGGCAGAGGGTGGAGCAGCGACCGGGGCAGCAGGGGGGGGGAATTGGCCAAGTACAATTGGGGAGAAAATTGGGGGGGGGGGGGGGGGTAAAATTGATGTGTAGGTTATATAACCTACCTTATGTGATTAACAAAGAACTGTTACATTCACGACGATAACGTTAATTAAAAGCAGACTACAGTTGGACAAGCTCTGAGAACTGAAAGCACTTGCCAGTGATGTGAGCATTACATCCACTATTTTTATAACTCCTTTCATGCAAATTCCCTTTACACGGGACAAGTGACGTCCTGTACGGGATGAACCACTTTTGACCCAAATACGGGGTGTCCCGGCTAATGCGGGACAGTTGGTAACCCTAATGACACACATCTCTCTCTCTCTCTCTCTCACTCACACGCGCACACACACACACGCGGCCTGGTCGCCATTTCTCTCTATCTCTCCACCTCTCCATACATCGTATTCAGAGTAGAGATATGCTTTACAACCAACGCAAACTCCTCAGGGCAGAGGCACTCTGATACATCCCATGTGACCTGCTTTTACTTGGGTTGGGTGGAGAGGGGTGGGCGTTGGATGAACCCTCAGAGAGAACTAGTCCCATCTGGGCAGCATCCAAGATGAAACAGTATGAACATTTCATATCACAATTATAGTGACCAAAATTCTCGCGGGTATCAGTATTACCGCGGTAATGTTAACATTTCAAAAAGTACTGATACACACACTGAAATCATTTCACCAAGGCTGCACACCTGCATCTGGGAGACTGTTGCTAACTTTGGTTGATGATGAACAGGATTTACCGTGTTTTTGAAAGCACTGTTATCACGGTAACACGGTTTTAATGAGAATTAAAAATTGAAACAGTAATACTAACCGTCAGGAATTTTATCTCACAGTTTATCATTAACCCGGTAATGTGAATCATCGTTTCATCCCTAGATCCACTGTGTCTATAGACGGACCTTTGAGAGAGTCACCCCCCCCCCCCCCCCAAAAAAAACAAACAAAAGGAAAATGACACTCTTTTTAACGGTAGCTGAAAAGAAAGCAGCACTCTTTGAGTTCCTCCCTTATGTTTTTGCTCGTTAAGTGTTTTTGTACCTCCACAGTTCCACTTTAAACCCATTTAAACCCCAGAGGGTGTTCTTTAAAAAGCATAAATTATCCAGCAGTGGGGAGGCGCCTCTGGTCCTTGGGTGTTCCACCGCACCTCGCTCCCCCCCTCCCCGGGTCAGTCGGAGGGGGCGGTGGTGGTGGTGGTGGTGGTGGTGGAGGTGTCGGTTGGTGATGCGGTGGGCGAAGGCAGGGGTGCGGGGGGGGCCTGCGGGTTGACGATGACCTGGATGACAAAGTCCTTCTGGATCTTGGTGTCCTGGAGCCGGGTCTTGTCCGTCAGCAGCTTGCCGGAGAAGAACCAGCGCTGGTGGGTGGAGTCGATGTCCTCCTGCACCTGGAGCTGCTTCTTCAGCTGACCGATGGTGTCGGCCATGCTGGCGCTGAGGCGCAGGTCCTTCCCCGTGGACAGACGGACCTGCAGAGGACAAGTGGAGGAATTAACTGGTGCTGCCTGCCTGGACGACCAGCAGGGGCCACTATAAACACCCGGCAAGCAGCTACTTGTTTGTGGCAAATACGGTAATTAAACAAGGCTCCCCTGCTTCTTGAGATGAAATCCACATCAATATACAAGTCAGGGTTTTGCTATTGCAAGAATAGAACAACAAACTACTCAAAACTAATGCTTATAAATGAAATACCATACATAACTATAAAAAGAAACTAGGGATGGGCATCGAATTTCGAATTTTCGAATAAACGTTATTATCAAGGTCGACTTTTATTATTGAAAGTCGAAATTAATTTTTTTTTTTTTTTTTTTTTTTTTTGTGAAATGTTGCATTGTCTCCCCTGATTCTAAGTATAGTCGAATCACTTGGTTTGAGCAAGTAAAACAATTTTTACAAGCATTTTAAGCAAGGTTTATGGAAAAATTAATGGCGGATGAAATCCCATGAAGAGGGAGAGGGGGTGACTTTGGCACCCCTTTGGCACTCAGACCTGAGCCTACTAAATATTTAATGAACCACTCATTGTCAAAACTGTTTTTTATTTTCGAAAATGTCAATGGCTGAGTTTCCCAACAAAGAAGCTTCTTAAGAGTTAAGAAGCTTCTTAAGGAGTTAAGAAGCATCTTAAGGAGTTAAGAAGGCTCCAAAGAAGTGTTTCCCAAACGCCTTCTTAACAGTCGAGAAAAATAAAAAAAATAGAAGGCTCTTAAGAAGCATCTTAACTGGAGCGGCTCACTTGATGGCACTCTGAGCCCAGCAGTGGGCCACGACTCAGTGGTTGAGAAACACTGTTAACACCTAATCATGGTCATGTTAAACTTTATTAAACATTATTTATTTCAGACATGGACTGCAGTTCAAATTGCTTTATATACACAGCATACAACAAAACAGAGAAACACTACAGAATTTAAGCGACCTTGGGTTCTGTGAAAGGTGCTATATAAATCCACAACATTATAAAAGGAATCCATTCTGATTAGAGGAATATAGCCTACGGTAAAACATTTAAAACACAAGTAACCATACATACAGGGGAGATTTTCAAGTGTTCCCTAATTTTAAACACTAAAGGGTGCATGAAAGAAAGGAAAAAGGGAAAAACACAAGAGGAACAGTGGACACAAGTATCTCCTTTTGCCTGACGCGGCTGGATCTGCCAGTGTTTTGTCATTAAGAAGGTGTTAAGAAGGCTCCAGACCCTTCTTACAAAACCTTCTTAACGAAAGATCATCTTAGCGCTAAGAAGCTTTTGGGAAACGCAGCCTTCTTAACGGAGGATAATTGGAAGATAATTTTAGGCTAAGAAGCAATCGGGAAACGCGTTGGCTTCGTTGGCTTCTTACGGGAGCCTTAAGAAGGGTCAAAGAAGCTTCTTAGCGCTAAGAAGCTTTTGGGAAACGCATGCCTTCGTAAAGAAGCAATTGGGAAACGCGTTTGCTTCTTAAGGGGGCCTTAAGAAGGGTTGAATTAGCTTCTTAGCGCAAAGAAGCTTTTGGGAAACCCAGCCAATGTCATGTAACATGTTCTTTACTTCAGTGGTGCAATGCTTGTTTGAGCTAAAAATCCACAGCAGAAGCTTTTTCTATTAATTAATAAAGCCTTCGATTTAGAATCAGGGGAGACAATGCAACATTTCACTCACACAAAAAAACTAAAAAAAACTAAAATAAAATAAAAAATGTAAAAAAAAAAAAAAAATTAATTTTTTTTTTTTTTACATTTTTTTTTTTATTTTCGAATTTCGATTAAAAGTCGACTTTGGCCAGCGAATTTCGAATAGTGTTTTTGCTAGAAATGCCCATCCCTAAAAGAAACTAGAACGACCGTGGATATATGCCTCCACCAACAAGTACCAACAAGTCGACATCCCATTTTTCCTCCATGCCCTGAAGAAGGCCGAGAGGCCGAAACGTTGGCATTTTGTGACATGGCCAAATAAATTGGTGAAATTGAGAGCTCCTTTGTCCTGAAGTTTTGTGAGTGCTACCTTGTGCCATTGGTACTTTGCTTCAAAGTCGACATCCCTGTCTGTCCAGACTTTGACATTTGAGCCAAATGTGAAGAAATTCCGTCAAGGCCTTACTGAGATATCGCGTTAACAAGCTAGAAAATGGTGATCATGAGGTCACAGTGACGTTGAACTTTGACCACCAAAATGTAATCAGTTCATCCTCGAGTCCAAGTGGACGTTTTGAGCCAAATGTGACGAAATTCCGTCAAGACGTTCCTGTGATGAACGTTCACGAACGACGGACGGACAACCCAAAACCATAATGCCTCCGGCTCATACACATGTACGTGTGTGTGTGTATATGTATGTGTATATATATATATATATATATATATATATATATATATATATATATATATATACATATATATATACACACACACACATGTATATACAGTATAAAATGGCCATTACTAGTTCCCAGACCCCAAAGTGATTCAGACTAAGGAAGACCTTACCACCAGCATCCAGAAAACCTAGAGTATTTATTAGTTATCAAAATGATATTGGACTCATTTTCTGTCAATCAAGAAAGAAAAGCAGAATGTCAGGGGCGGGGCCAGCACCTTGAGTGTGAACTCCTTCTTGGCAGCAGTGGGGGGTTGGGGGCTGTCACTCGGGTCTTCGTCGCTGCGCTCTGAGATCAGGTTGAGGGGCGGGGCCAGGCAGTAGACGGGCAGCTGGTAGCGGTTGCCCAGCTCGTCGTAACACTCTGTCAGAGTACCTGGAGGGTTGAGTGGGGACGTTAATGTCCCGTCACAATTTAAATGCTGTTTACATGCTTTCTCATCCTGGCAACACCACACATCTCAGGGGAAACACTCAATAGTTCTATTGTTTTGGCATGAAAATAGTCAAATTTAAAAAAATATTGAGTATCGACCAAAAATACCAGCCATCTGTGACTAGTCTAAAAATATCTGTATCATTGGCATCAGCTTTTAAAAGCCCACGCTGGTCGAACCCTACAGTATGTACAAGTAAATGTAACCAGGTTCAGCAAGTTCTGTGAACCATGTGTGTTTTATATTCCAAGTCTGTGTGCCTTTGTGGAGATTTCTGTGTGACATGATTTGGATTTTGTGTGATGTTACAAAGCAGTCATATTTTACTTCTACAGATATTTTTATGCAATTCCCACAAACTTTTCAAGACCTCGAAATGATCACCTGACCTATAGTTCACCTAGACCTGTGTAAACTATACAGAATGTGCTGTCTGTCTGTGTGTGTGTGTGTGTGTGTGTGTGTGTGTGTGTGTGTGTGTGTGTGTGTGTGTGTGTGTGTGTGTGTGTGGTTCGGAGGGTTACTTTAAAAACTTGATCCGTTAGTATTACTAGTTACCCGTTTGTTTTTTATCAGTAACGTAATCCAAGTATCACAATATTAACACATTCACTGCCAGACGTTTTTTTTTTACTGTAGTTAGCTTCTGCCAGAGGGGTTTTTTGAGGATTCTGGCTCATCTTTCAAGACCCGAGGATTCTTTTCTGCTAAGATTTTGTGAACACACAATATCTCAAAAGAACTAATAGTATGTGTGCTTTCTCTGTCTAAAAGAGTTAGTTTGTAGAGTTAGTAGTTATGTAAGCATTAGCAGTTGAATACAGCATGGTTTCAGCGTCAGAAAAATTATTCCGAGATAAACAGCTTTTTGTGAAATTCGATAGAACAGTCACTTTAACCATTCATTTTTGGCATCAGTAAGACGTCAGACATCTAAACAATAGTTTTGAACAGTAATTTCCTCCATAACAGCAGGAAACCCCCCTCTGCTTCCAACTCCTCCCTCCGTGGGCGTTCTTCTTGGCTGCAGCGGCCGTCACAAGCTTGTCACCAGTCTCACTGCTTTGCTGCTGCTGCTGCCTGTCTGCGCGGCCGCTGTTTGAGGAAGTCTGGATGGACTCGCTCGCTTCTTGGAGTTTTGGTTGAGAGAAGCTTTTGCGATTCTGGTCATATTTATGCTGCGTGTTTCAAAGTGTGTTCCACCTGTAATCTATTATGCAAATTTGCAATCCCGCATCGCCAGCAATCAGCGCGAAAACGAAAGCGTTTTCCCCCATCCATTTTCATGAGAATGGCTGCTTTTTGCTTGCCTTCCTCTAGTCAGGAGGGCACTGTCGCCACTTAGTGGGTCATTGGAATGGGTTGTAAACGTTCGGTGGCTCCAATAATTATATAAGAGATGTAAAAGGGTTAGATGCACATCCCACGGTCAAAAAAAAAAAAATCATTTTTTTGACGTATTAATACGTCATTGGCAGTCAACCGTTGGATTATTTTTGACGTATTAATACGTCATTGGCAGTGAACGTGTTAAGATAATGTAACTGATTACCTTACTTACTTTTTGATTACTTTTGAACACATTTTTAAACTGAGTGGGTTCTTATTAACATCTAAACTTCTGTAATGTGGAAAAAGTATCAAATATGTGTGTGTGTGTGTGTGTGTGTGTGTGTGTGTGTGTGTGTGTGTGTGTGTGTGGTCCTCACTTTCTCACACACCTTCAAAGGGCTGTTTGAAGGTTAAGACTTGGGTTTAAGGGTTAGGTATGTTAGAATTGGGTCTATGTTAGGGTAAGAGTTAGGTATTTCGATGTGATGGTTAAGGTTAGGGGCTAGGGAATGTATTATTTCAATACATTTTTATTTTTGGCCAGAGTGAAATGTTTTATGGTCTCTCCTGATTCTAAATATAACTGAATTGCTTGGTTTAACCAAGTACAATTCTTTTTATAGGCATTTTACAAAATGGAGATGGGAATGGCGGATGAAATCCGTTGGTTCATATGTTGAACGCGGGAGAGGCAGGGCGTGACTTAGTCAGGTCAGTGGCGTGTGTGTGTGCGTGCAGCATGCGTGTGTGTGCGTGCAGCATGCGTGTGTGTGTGTGTGTGTGCGTGCAGCATGCGTGTGTGTGTTGTGTGTCCTCACCGTGCGGCAGTGTGATACTGGCTCCGTCCACGATGGCCTGGGCGAGCTCATGGTCGTTGCACTCCAGGGCGACAGCGGCGGCCTTCAGGGCGTCCCAGATCTCCTTGCGGCCCTCGAAGGCTGGCGCCGTGTCCCAGAACTCGTCCCGCTTGCTCCGCAGCTGGCCCTCCGTCATCGGGTAGTCGCTCTTCCACTTGGGGCGCTCCTTCTTCAAAGGCTCGTTACGTCCTGAGGAGAGCGAAAAGAGACCCACTACTTAGCCACTTGTGCTGTCTTTACGGTCATCAAGTCGTTATGGCGTCATGACTCTGGTGTGATTATCCTTCAGTCCAGCTTGTTTAGGCCTAGTGGAAATGAGCCATCAATAGGGCTTCAGGTGGCATCAAATAACCTCACGAGACGCCTGAAGATGTGAGTGTCTAAGTTCAAAGTGTGGTGCAGTTTGTGACTGATGTCTCTCTCCCCCAAACACAGACACATGCGGCTCAAACAGCTCGCGAACAGCTGATGCGAAAAACACCGAAAATGTAACCGCTTTCAAAAACTTTAATGATGGACTCAATTGACGGATTGATGATTAATACAAGTGAGGTCATTTTTTTTACGTGTGTCAATTTCAGACGGGGAAAAAAACTGACTTGGTGTGCAAAGACCTTTACTGTCTGTTATTTACTGACACACAGCAGAGACTTACTGTCTGTTATTTACTGACACACAGCAGAGACTTACTGTCTGTTATTTACTGACACACAGCAGAGACTGAATGTCCTCATCAGGCCTGAGTGACGTTGAAAAGCCAGCATGTATGGTGACAGAGCCAACCTAAACCCTGCTGTGAAAATAATGATTTGCATGGCAGGAGACCAGGACAGGAAGGACCGGAAAACAACACGCAAGTACAGATATAGCCTACTGTATGGAGGGGCTCAAAAACAGCAGCACACACACACACACACACACACACACACACACACACACACAGGAAGAGTGCAAAGGAGAGAGCGACTGAACAGGGAAGCAGAGAGCATGTTGGGTCTCACAATGTCATTGTCACATTGTCACAATGCTTTAGGCCTGCTGCTACACCTCCATCCTAGGGGAAGCACTGGAGAGCAGGCTGTGAAGAGGTTCATTCTGTGGCAACAAAGGTACTAAACAGGCCGACGCTCAGGTGTCCAGAGGCCTGAGAGGCAGAGGTGCCAGTGCCCAGCGGTGGCTGTCACACAGACCTTTCAGCTTCAAACTGGGCCAACTGGGGCGAGAGGAGCCAGGGAAAATGAAGAGGAGCAGCAAAAAGAGAGATGTTAGCATGCATCCAAGAGGTTGTCTTTCCTTCAAACAAATTATTTATAGTGCGGGCGGCCTGAGAGGAGTCATTGGGAGGATGTGGGGCGGTGTAGGATTTGCACTGGGAGCAGAGTGAAGCCAGGTGAAGCCATGCAAGGGGCTTCCTCACTGCACACAGCCGAGGGAGCAGTGGAGATGTGCTAGAGACACAGCTGAGGGAGCAGTGGAGATGTGCTAGAGACACAGCTGAGGGAGCAGTGGAGATGTGCTAGAGACACAGCTGAGGGAGCAGTGGAGATGTGGTAGAGACACAGCTGAGGGAGCAGTGGAGATGTGCTAGAGACACAGCTGAGGGAGCAGTGGAGATGTGCTAGAGACACAGCCGAGGGAGCAGTGGAGATGTGCTAGAGACACAGCTGAGGGAGCAGTGGAGATGTGCTAGAGACACAGCTGAGGGAGCAGTGGAGATGTGCTAGAGACAGCAGAGGGGGCAGTGGAGATGTACTAGAGACACAGCCGAGGGAGCAGTGGAGATGTGCTAGAGACACAGCTGAGGGAGCAGTGGAGATGTGCTAGAGACAGCAGAGGGGGCAGTGGAGATGTGCTAGAGACAGCAGAGGGGGCAGTGGAGATGTGCTAGAGACACAGCTGAGGGAGCAGTGGAGATGTGCTAGAGACACAGCCGAGGGAGCAGTGGAGATGTGCTAGAGACACAGCTGAGGGAGCAGTGGAGATGTGCTAGAGACACAGCTGAGGGAGCAGTGGAGATGTGCTAGAGACAGCAGTGGAGATGTGCTAGAGACACAGCCGAGGGAGCAGTGGAGATGTGCTAGAGAGTGCATTCAGTCCCTGGACCTCGTCCTCTCGCATGGCGCTCTGTACGAGGACGCGACAGGCAGAGTGCATCCAGTCCCGGGCCGGTGGAAGAGCCAGGCGCCGGAGACTGAGTGGGACATGATGTGACTTGTTCTTTCTGATGAAAGCGTGGCCCTCGCAGGGAGGACCTGTTGATACCCATCAGGGAGGGAAATTTCCAGGCAGCAACCGGCAACAGCAGGAATATCTTGGCTGAAACAGTTTACCCCACAGAGCACCAGTCACTTTAGCAGCCAGGCAGCAGAAGCACTTGGAGCTCCTCCTGTTCACTTCCACAAATACCGATGGTTGACAAAAGGTTGAATATTTGTCTTGTCAGTTCTGTGATGCACCAGCGACTCTGGCCTGCCCTGTACACAATACATACAAAAAAGTTAATTTCCTTCACTGCAAAATAGGGTTGGGTGGGTAAAAGAAAAGATAGATTTTCCGATTCAAACCGATCTTCATTTGAAAAGATCCTATATCGATTCCTAAAATCCCCCGATCCATTTTAATATTATGCCTATATCCATCAAAGAAAGCACCCGCGCTACATGACTGCTCTCACTGACTGTAGAGTTGCACAACTTGTTTTGACTGCAGTAATGTGTTCGTCATGTTAAATAAAAAATACATTAATGTACCGGTAACTGCTTCATGGTGAATTCGTAATGTAAACGGTAATATTTTTTATAATGCACCAGGTTAGAGAGTTCCTTGTACAATTTACAGCATTAGTTCTCTGATAAGTTCTTTCATATCCAAGCAGAATTGGTATTGTAACTGAAATATCCCTATCCGTATTGATATTATTAATTGAATCAAATCAGAAATTGAATCAGGAGTTGGGAATCGATTCAGAAAATCAGTGGTGATACCCAGCCCTAATGCAAAAGGCAGGATGGGATTGACACACCAACTGAACACAAAAGCTGTTGGGTATAGGAACTTGCCATGCACACGGCAGGACAGAAGCAGCAAGCCAGTGAGTCACAGAGACTTATATTGCCCAACAGTCAAGAGAAGTTTTACACAATACAATGCTGCAGACACACTGACTCACAGCTGGAGTGCTGAGCTGAACCTTATCCCAGAGCTACTCTGTGTGTCACTCCAGAGTGCTGAACCTTATCCCAGAGCTACTCTGACCACCGAGCAGTTTCTCAAGAGCCTGAGCAGCGTTTCCCACAGGATTTTGAGTTGTTGTGGTGGGTGGACCGCAGGGACCACAGGAACCCCTTAATTATAGACTATCCAATGCAAATCATTAATAATTGCAATTCCAAATGGTTTGAAGTGATTTCATTTTTAATTAGCGCTATTAAACCACAATCATCCATTGTTATAAAGCCTGTTTTGTATACCAAAGCTTGAGTCCTATACGCTTAAAAAAACATAAAATAAAAGGATTTTCCAGTAATAATCTCACACACGACACACCAGATGACATAGCCTATCTGAGCGCATGACAGGTGATGATCATCGGGTGCGTTCGTAAATGTCACTCCGAGTGCCCAGAGCGCACTCTGGCAGACGGGCAATCTGGGCACAAACTGGGCTGCTCGTAAATTGGGAGCGCTGTTGGAATACAGCATTCGGTTATTCAGAGTGCTACACCCTCTGAGTAGTCTGGATGGAAAAACTTCGCTCCGAGACTTCCGGGTATGGGGGCGGAACGTAGGAATCAAAGTGCTGTACTCCAGGAAAATATTCCGCTCAATTCTTGCGTTCCGTTCAGACGTAATGTTATGGAACCGGCAAGTTTCTTCAAGTACTTCTTTGAATACTTTGTTTGGTATGTCCATGCTTCTTATATTTTCTCTAACTCGTAGCGACTGGCGAGGTTATGCTGCCTACTGCTGCATTTCTATGGGGGAACGAAAACAGTGCGGACCAGAACACAGGACCAGAACACGGGGCGGGACACATCCTGCCTGTAGTAATGCGTACCAGGTTCTTCCCGAGAAGAAGAGCCTGGTGACGCAAGGTTATCTCGGAGTGGCAGAGCGCACACAGAGGAAGAGAAGAGAAGAGAAGGGAGGAGATGGGCTGAGAGCAGATAGTGAGCAGTTTGTATGTGTAGCAGTTAGCTACCTGCTAGCCAGTAGCATGTGTTTCTAAAACGAATGACCCGTTCATTAATTCATACAAAGAGAGCATGCTCTGCCGCACTCTCATTAGTGTAGAGCGGCAGATTGGATTTAGGAACGCACCCGATGATCATCACCTGTCATGCTCTCAGATATGTCATAACATTAGTCAAGTCCGTTTAACGTTACGAATAGTGAGCGCTATTATTGAATCACAAACGTGTTATATAACAGTTGTTTTGTCAATCAAATCTATTTCAAACCTCGGCGTACTGTAGCCTCATTGCATCCATAAGAATGAGGGCTATGCAGTCGACATTAACATGATATGCCAACCGGCGCATCGCACAAAATGAAAACATTGGGGCAGTGTCTGAGTGTGATGACGTAACGTTGTCACTTGTCAGTCAGTTCGCCTGTAGAGTTCACAAAGGAGGGAGGGGCCTCTGAGCTGAGCTCTGCTGCTCGTTTCCAGAGATTTAAAGTGACGATGTCTTTAATTGAAACAAAAAGCCGACAGCCGACACTGATGCGAGGGGGAGAATCAAATTAAAAAATCCATCAACATCTGTTGTAGCGGTCAAAATCCCGTTGTGGCGGTGCGCCATAAATGTATCAATGAAATGAAACGATAACTGGTTTTAATTATAAGCATGAAAAAATTCCTTATGTTAACCCTACCGTTTCAAATTTTCATTATCGTTAAAACCGTGGTACCATGATTATCTTGTTACTAGGGATGCACCGATTGCCATTTTCTTGGCCGATTCCGATTTCCGATTTTTGAATAGTCTGACTTGCCGATACCGATTTTTGCCGATTCCGATTTTTTTTTCTAAAAACAACAATTGACAGCTTACACAAACGTTTTTGTAACTTTGTTTAAAAATTAAGATTCATAGAACAATTCTTACATCTAATGGGGATCCAAATAAACAAATAAACAATTCTTATCATTTGCATGAAGTAGGACCTTCTCACTCAAACACATCTCAAAATAAAAGTGTTCCAGGTTAGGCTACTGGACAGAGCTTTTTTGTGCAAATACAATGAATACAAAAATTAAATTAAATCCAATAGCCTATATCCCACAGCTATCATGCATTTACTTTTCCAAAAGAAAACAGGTGCAACAGAACATCAAAATGATCCATGGACAAGGAGTTTATAGCCTGGCTCCAGACCAGTCCTCTTGAGTAGAGGGGAAATGAGTTTATGAGTTACAGTAACGATCTTCAGTCTGAATATCAGGCGGAGTTTACACACAGTCCGAAGTTTGGTATGCGTATTTTTATCTGCCATCCGAAAAAATATCGTCACGCACAGAAAACGTTGCACACTTGTGAGTCCGATGCATTTTTATTATTATGTCCGTCGTTCTCATGTCGTTCTATTTGCAATACGAAACAAATAGTCTCTCCTGTATCCACGTCACGTTACAACACATGACTTGACAGGCTGAGGCAGCAGCGCTGATGTGGAATGGAAAAGCAGGTCGGGGAATGGTTATACTGGACAAAATGCTCGCGTTCACCTCGCCAAGCCGGCTGTGCGCGGTGGCGGGTTGCTGGAGCACCGCTTCCCGGGGAGAGAGAGCAGAGAGAGAGGGGCCAGTGAGGTGAAGCGAGCCGCTCTGACTTGACTCCAGCCGAGCGGCCACACGGCCGCACCTCTGTCTCCACGGCTTATTTTCGACTTGCATGTGTGACAAACTGCGAGCTTTGTCTACTTCACTGACGGTGAAAAAAATCCACAACGAGGAAGGTATGCTGGCGTGTGTGGTGTGGTGGCTGGGTGCCTGTCTCGGTGCTTTGGGGTGCGCGCACGTCATGTGAAAATCGGCTCACAGAATCGGCTATTTAGAGTGACCGGAACAGATCACCGATCGAGGCCGATCACGTGAAAATCGGCCATTTCCGGTCACGTGCCGATCGATCGGTGCATCCCTACTTGTTACCGCGATTACATCGCTTTGAAAAACATGGTGAACCCGTCATCAACCAAATTTGGCAACCATAGATGCAGACCCGCAGCCTTGGAGAAATGATTTCAGCGAGTCCTTTTTGGGTCTGAGTTTTCAATATAAAATTTGGTGAAATGATTTCCGTGAGTGTATTACCGGTAGTACTTTTTGAATATTTTCAGCACATTTTAACAGTACCGTGATAATACTGATAACTGTGATAATTGTGGTCACTATAATCGTGATATGAAATTTTCATATTGTTTAATCTCTAATGTATGTGTGTGTGTGCGCATTATATAATATAATATAATATCTTCTTGGTTGGTTAGTGTTTGGTAGACGATGTGACACTCTTACCTGCGCCACAGCCAAAAGTGTACCAGTACTTAATTGATACTTGGAGGCTCATGGCAATTTGCCATTCTTAAGGACAAGCTAGACTTACTTCCGATGTTGTTGCTATGCAACGCTGGGGTTACGGGGCTCACTCTCTTATGGTAATATTCAGGCTATGAAACCGAAGCTCAGACCACGTCTGTGTCTTGTTTATTTACAAAATTCACGACTCTGCACTCATTGTTTTGAATGGTGGGTTACCCCCAGTTCCAGGTCCCTTCCTGCCCCCCTTGCTTGTCAGATGAACCTTAAGAATCCTGAGCAAGTGTAAGCTCACATTAGAGCCTCTAACTGCTTCTCTGTAGCTCACAGTAACCATTTTCAAACCATCATGTCTAGGGCTGAACAATTCATCACATTTTTTATTGAAATCGCAATATGGCCTACTGCAATTTTCAAATAGCACTGCAGGACGCACAATATTTGTTTAAGGCAAAGTGTGTGTCAAAATACCATTTTAAATTAAATATTGTCATGCTACAGAGTGAGATATCCTGGCCTACACATCATATTCTACAGACTTGCTACATCTTTGTCTGGTATACAGATCCACGCAAATAGCACACAATAATAATTTTTAATGTGTTTCAATGACAATGAGAATGATAATAACGCAAATCATATCAAAATTGTGCATTGCAGTAAAAATAAAACACAATTACGGTAGATATGTTTTCAAAATTGTTCAGCCCTAATCAATTATGTGACAAAAGTTTTCATCAGCATCACTGTCTGAGAGTGGCAACTATGTAGAGATTCAGTATGTCTGCCAACTCAGCTGTGTGGCGCCTGCGTCGTTCAGTTTGCTCTCCTTGTAAATATAACATTTACTCTGGCTAAGTGCTTAAGCAGCAATCCAAATTCCATCTGTCATTATCAAAGCCAAGTGTAAAAGAGCGAAACGTGGCAGTCGGCCAGTGTTTATCTTCAGAAGAATGTTATCGTCGGGGAAGGTAAAGAGGTAATGGATGTGACCTGTAGTTCCCTGGCTGGAATAATGATATCAGGTAAAGTAACCTCCATGGAAATTATTGGGTGAGAAAGTGTCTTGCTAATGCCCTGTTCCAAATTGTATTTGGAACTAACAATCTCCCGGTTAAAAGTTCAGGGTCTGTGACGTCACCTGACCGCGGATTTCCTACGCCGATCTCAGGGGAGCCTCACCAGCCCCGATCTCAAAATCCAAGATGCGCTTCAACAGTACCGTAGTTAAAGTTTTAGTAAATACTGTTTATTAGCACGTCTGTCTTATTTGTGTCTCTATACATGTAGATCAGTCACACACACACAAACACACACACACACACACACACACACACACACACACACACGTACGGTCTAACTTCTATCTGTGGACATGTTACAGTGGTTATATGCGCAAAATACCACGAAATGGGTTGTTATCATCTGTTATTGCCAACAATGGCTAGCGCTAACCCTGGCTGTTTTCCAGACTATTTTAATGGAACGCTGCCAACTCGGGCGTGACATCACTCAACTGGGATAGCCCTAGTTCCCAATACTAATGGAATGTGCCATAGGTGTAGGTGAGTTTAGTGCTGCGAGTCAGTGGTTGTTGGGTGAACTGACTGGGTCTAAAAGAGAATGCAATGTACTGATGGATAGTTACTGCTTGGGGGGGGGGGGGGGTGACTAGCACTTTTTCCTCTTGTTTCCATTGAATTCGCCAATGTCTCTCTCAACCATGACACATGCAAGACGATTTTGCAATGCCACCAACGTGAGGAGGCATGAGGAGAGCAGGGACTGCTGGTGTTAAAAGGAAAATTGAGTTGTTTTGTCATTGTTAAGTTAATGTGAAGAACCCCACCCCCCACCACAAAACCATCCTCACCTCCACGTGTCCTGTGCCCCCTGCCACCGGTCCTGGACGCACCGTGGCCCTGTGTGTCTTCCCGTTCTCTCCCGACACATCCTCCCATGGTTAGCTGGCTGCAGGCTGTCTCCAGGCGGCTCACTAGCTGAACAGGGGCCCCATCATCACAGAAGCCACAGACGACTGGCTAGCCGCTAGATCCTAGGAGAATGGGGTGCAGATCCAGGCCAGGGTGCACGTCTGACAAACTCAGTGGCAGCGAGGAAACCGCCGAGGTGTCGGTGCTTACAGGGCTAGAGATGACACTCAGTGCCACTCAGTGGTGGTTACTAGGCTAACGTTTGCTACCGTGTCTATTAACGTAACTAACGTTAGTAAGTAGGGGTAAAATGCTATTAAGCCATCAACATGTCGACATGACACTTGTTTATTCTCAAAGCTAGGTGGTAACTAGCAGCAAGTTCATTGTCCAACTTGCCTCTGAAGCTGTAGTCGGAAATCTTGATGTCCAAAACAGAACCAAACTAGGAAGCGGAGTCTCCCTGCTAACAAGCTAACAGGGCCGGCTAGCTAGCTAACGATAGTAAACACAAACTTTTCTGTATTATCCCCCTTTCTTCCGAACGCGGCTGTGTCCGCGGTGGCTGCAGTCTCCCGCAGGCCTCAATGTGCCGCTCGGACCATTGGACGATGTGTGTCTTCTCTGTTTTGTTTCTTAAACCCCCCACTCACTTCCTTCTCTGTTGATGAGAAGTGGCTAGCTGTGGAGCATAGCTAGCACAAACCGACAACTTTTCACGCCTGCGTGCGCGTGCTCGAGGTGAGGTATCGGGTTCTCGCCCGCCGAGAAGAGCCTGGTGACGCGAGAGAAGCTCCCGCTGGAGGCAGTACAGAGCTATGTATGTAACTATATACACACACACACACACACACACACACACACACACACGTTGACTCCTACATGTAAACCATTGATATAGGTATAGTGTAAACTCAACTTTAGTCGCCAGATTTCGGACAGTCTTCGAAGGCATCACAAGTGGTGACATGTTGCTTGCATTTTTCATTCAAAGAAATAGATGACTTCCAAATTGCTTCCAGTTGCAATAGTTTCCAACAATGGCCTTTAACCGTCTGTATAATAAAAATATATTGTCTGAAACTTGAAAGCGTGTTTTGCGTTTGTCCCAAACTTTTCGCGCATGCGCGTTCACTTGAAGCAACCGAGGCACGATGGCTGCGGACAGTGCCTTGCTGCTGTCTCTGGTGGAAGAGTTTGTGTCGGGACTGCAGGACAGCAGGGCCAAAGACACCGCCACAGGTAAGCGCTCTGCAAAACACCTGGCCGAAGACCTCCTGCTGGTCTCTGCTTTGGAAAGGGACGTCTGCGAGGCTGTAAAAGCTGCTGCTGCCACAGTGATGCGCTGCGCAGCACAGCATGACATAACTAGCTTTAGCTAGCTAAGTTAGCGCCACACCATCCTGTGTGCTGTTACAACACAAAACAGAAACACACTCTGCCGCTCTCCTCCTCAGTGTACCATCATCATATCATCACTCACCGGGAGTGTATTGCTTACATTGCACGCTGCTGTCAATCGGACTGTTTATGCTGCTGCACTGCTAGTTTGAGCTGCTTGCTAGCTGGCTGCTGTTTGCGCATGGTTTGCGCCCTTATGAAAGCATCATGTCAACGAACTCTGTACCATGACCCGATTAGTTAACGTTATTAATATATAGGCCACTGGTTAGGTTACTATTCCCACATGTAGGGAGGGTTCACCTTCGTTAATAGAAGCGCACAGTCAACAGCTTTTATTCAGACAGCGGTTCTGAGACTTGAATTGGCAACAAAAAACATATTCATGATCAGAATGGGCAAACCGTTTTAGTGGTGTCAAAAGCAGCATAGCAAATCACCAAAAATTGAATCTATTGACAATAAAGTTTAACACATGGCACATTCAAATGTAGCAGCAATTCAGACATTGTAAACAGTTGAATATAGAGGCCATTTACACCTGGCACTGACATGTGTTTTCTGTGATCAGATTTCAATCGGATAGTGCTTGACTGCATTAACTTGATTACATTTACAACTGTTACCGTAGTGTGTCTCCACTCTCCAGTGTCCACATTGAGATCCGATTGTGATCGGATCAGGCAAGCTCCATAGCATAGAGCAGCAGATAAACAGCAGTGACTCCTGTTGTATGTGGATTGAGAGGGCGCATTGCATTTACACTTGTGTTCAATGTGGTCACTGACCACCTACGGAGGTGGTTTGGCCAATCAGATCGCACTCCGCCCTCAATGTGTCTTGGGGGCGTTTACACATGTACTTTGAAGTGGTTTGAAGCACTATCCAATTGCAATCTGATCACAGAAAACACATGTTAGTGCCAGGTGTAAATGGCCTCATAGTCATTTACAACATAAAGTACCAGCCAGCAAAACCACCCAGATTGCCCCTAATCAGGTTGCTGGCATCCCAACTGCAGCAGATATGAAAGTCATCTCCGTGTTACAGCTTGCTTTATCTTTGCTTGGCTACAGACATGTCAACGTGCTTTTCTTTTCAGGTGTCAAAGACGGTCAGTTTACAGTCCTGCAGCTGGTGGAAGCCCTGGGGTAAGGTGTCAACTTCACGCTCACAAGTCAATATCAGCATCACCACAATGTCACGTTTTCCTTGCCAGTATGCTAATGTAAGATAAGGGAGGCCGTGGGAGTTAAGAGGTTAGAGAGGCAGGTTTGTGAGCTAGTTGTGGTTGCTAGTTTGACTCTCCACAGACTGCCTTGGAGTGCCTATGAGCAAGGCACTGATTCCTGAAAGACTGTAGTTGTACTGGGCAGCTCCCAGGTGAGAATGTGCATAACTGTATGGATCTGACGCTTGGCGTTGCTGAAAAATAGTGTCCTGCAACATTTCCGCTGCACGCTGTGCTGATTTGCGAGTGACCTCTGCCCTCTGACTCCCTTTTCTAGCTCAAACAGTATCAGAGGAACACTTCTCAAATCACGGGGGTGATAAATCATGAAACCAGAGGATCTCTTCCAAAAAGAAATAAACCCATAGACTTACTCTCACCTAGAGAAAAGGCACATTTTAGCTTGCATGTTCTTCCTTTAATAAACCTCTAAGCTCTAGTCATTGGGATCTCTCCCCCCCTTCCTGGACCCCGGGTAGGCAAACAACTGAGATAAGTGGCCCGCAGACCTTATCTTCCCTCCATAGCTGAGGGAGCTTTGACCTATATAGTAGAATTACCTTGTATTCTGTGAAGGAGCTGAGGCCCCGGACTAATCTGACTTTCAACTCAAGAGGAGGCTGAAGGATACCACAAAGGAGTACCTCTTACCTTGTAGGATCTGTGGAACCCTCTCAAAAAAAAATGAAGAAAAATATAAAAATAATGATCCAGGATTGTGTTATTGGGTTTTATATAAGATTGCAGTTTTCATTACAAAGCATACAAAACATTTTTCCGTAAAATTTTGTCCAATATACATGAGTGACATTATTGTCCAATATACATTCCCTTGTTAAGCATCACCACTGGCTTCAAATTATATTCCCTTCTTTCCTGGGCACTCTCATAAAGCAATTAGTGATTTGGTCCTCTGCACAGCGAGAGGGTTCTTTGAATGCATCAACGAGTAGTGCTCGTTTTGAGAGATAATTCTGTTTTCTGTGGATCAACGAGTAGTGCTCGTTTTGAGAGATGATAAAGTGAAGGGATTCCCTGCGTCTCACACTCCCTGCTGGAGCCGAGACAATCTTCTCTGAAATCTGGCCCCTTTTATTTAATATATGATTATATTTACCATTTCAAAACATTGCACATGTAATATAGACTATTTCAGTACACAATTAAAATCCATTATTATTGAGATGACATTTACCGCACTCTTGGACGTCTATGGTCACGTGTTCACATCCTTTAGGATTTTATGCTTCCTTTAACCTTTCATGATGATTCAACCGGCTAGTGATCAACTCTCCACTTGACGACACAATACATTTCAATTATGCAATTCAAATCGTGCTTTTCATGTGACACATTATGGTTATAACATTGTGACTTTAGTGCACACAGAATGTATAGGAAAACTTAGTTTCAGTGCTCATATGTTATAAGGTGCTTTATGTCCTCATATGTGTACTTATGTGAAATGTGATAGCATGCATAGAAAAACGTTGTTGACCCCCTCTCCTCCGTCAGCCTTGCCTCTACTGCGGCAGCCGGTCAAGCCAAAGTTCATCCCAAGTTCATCGCTGCCAACAACGCCTTGCTCGTTCCTTCCGGTCACGCTAGCGCTCGACTCTGTTTGGCCCTAACGTTAACGCTGCTGCGACCTGCCAGCATTGCACCAACAGCGCCACAACGCGCTGAATCCCACTCGAATCCCCCCGCTGAATCCCACTCGATTTGGCAGCAGAACACGCCAGGATTGGCCAACGCCAAATCAAGTCCCCAGAATTGTCAAATCAAATCATCGACACGCTATTATGGCCCGCCTATCAACCCTGTCATCTCAGACATGATTTGTTTTCAGACTCTGAAACGTCCGTTGGGTTCAGTTCATCTTTAATGTCTCATTTTGTCAGTCTGCGAGTAAAATGTGCTTGTTTTTATCAGTTCAGACAGCAGAATTGTGCATCACGATTTCCCCAAATCACCATAAGATTCTGCTCAAACACTGCCTGTCCAGAGGTGCTCGTTGGATTTCATTGATGGGTGGTGGATCAAAAATACCTTTTTAAAGTTTAAAAAAGAAGGATCCGCACACCATCGCAGCTAGTACTTGTTGGTATCATACCACCATTGTTCTTAAATCTTTGGTTATTATAAATAAATGTATTCGGTTCATCCACACGGTCCTTGGGATGTGGTGTCTAGGGGGAGGGAGGGGAGGGATGGACTGATTGTGGGAAGTTTGGAGGGGGGGCAATATCCATGTTTATTTGTTCATTTGTACTGATCCAGGGGAGAATGATATCATTATTTTTTTCTTTTTCTTCGTATCTCATCTTTCGCAAATCAAGAATGTATACTTATCTCCTCTCCTTTGTTTGATACACCCCACCCTGTAAATACAAAAAACACTGCTGAAACACACTAAACTTGATTAAAGGATAATATGTAATTATGGGCCGGCTGAGAGTGTGTCCTCTCTCTGCTGCAGACTGAGCCTGACCAGCTCACAGTCTCACACCCGAGCCAGAGGAGTGCAGCTGCTCTCCCAGGTCCTACAGGAGTGCTATGGAGAGCTTTCTGAGAACGAAGGTACAGTACGCCTCCTCTTACCCACGATCCAACCTGTCCTGTGTCTGCATAGGGTACCACAGGAATGAGTCTGGAAGACCTGGATGTTAGCACTTCCGGTTCCTACGTGTAAAAGTCAATGGGATTTTTGTATGTGTCTGTGGTTAACAAAAGTTTATGAAACAGCCAACTTTGTGTTCAGCAGGATAATCTTCACAAATGAGGATTTTTCTTTACACAAAGTTTGCTGTTTCATAAACTTTTGTTAACCGCAGGCGCAGACCTTATTTCATGCTTTAAACCGAAATTCCCTTACAAAAACCACATTGCCTTTTTACACGTACAGTATATAAAGTGATGTAGCAGTGTCTCTTCTGTCCACAGTGGAAGTGCTCATCGCCTTCTATGAGAACAGGCTGAAGGACCATTATGTCATTACACCATATGTCCTACAGGGGCTCAGAGCGCTGGTGAGTGACAGGCGTGTTCTGTTGATCATTCATAATCAACAGATTGATCTTGAAGCGATCAGTTGGTTTGTGTCTTTGTGCTTTGTAGGTTTGAGAATCGTGTGCAGTCATTTTGAGGAATTGCAAGTGTGATTGCAAAACAATCTTTGCCCAAAATTCAATGTCTTCCTTTTTACTGCAACATAAACAAAGACAGTTTTCATGGAGACAAACTTTTTTCTGTTTCTTTTCTTCTTCTTTTTTAGAAAGTCTTGTGTGTTTAATTTTTATTTGAGTTCATGACAGGCCATTTCAACAGCAACATTTCATCCTAGTTGTAATACCAGTTTACAATAATAACCTTGGTATGGTAATTTGTCTATCCCTATCCACAGACTAAATGTACGGTGCTGCCGCCTGGCTCTGCTGTGTCCATGCTGAGGTCTCTGTTCCAGGATGTCCAGGTTCAGGTACTGTTCCCCCTTATGTAATAGCAAAGGTATTACATCTTCACTAGGCAAGACTTTTATTTTTAAAAAATACACTTGTCTCATCAGCCTAAAGCAGGCCTATACAATTGGCGGCTCACGGGCTACATCTGGCCCGGAAACAACCTCCGAGTGGCCCCAGGGAGCCCCCTGCAATTTGATTAACAATGTAGTCGTTATATGCAATGCAATACAATACAAATAAAACTACAGGGAGTGTTGGAGAGTAAAATAAAGTAACCAAAAAAAAAAAACGTTAAAGGCAGATTAAAGGCAGACAAACATGTTACACGCGAGCCTTCAGAAACTCCTGAAGGCAGCACTCCAACCCACAGTGCCACATGTTGTGATCACGTGTGTCTAGTTTAGTAGCAGTCCTCTGAGAGGAGCCCTGTAAATGCTGCTGTAAACCCTGAAACGTCTAGTTGTTGACAATGAAAACCGTGGCTTTAACCCTGACTTCACTGGACTGGCAAATACTTGTTTATTTTACCGGCGGCACCACATTTAGAAACACCGTTTCCGGACATTTGTGGAGTGATGTCAACAGTTCTCTAACGTTAAGAAGGTAGGGATCACCGCCCGGTACGTTGGATCAACACGTGAATCGAGCTTTTCACACAACTCTCGCTGCTGCCTGACTGACTGACCGCACTAACATGATTCATGTCTTTGCCTTGCGTTAGGAGCCAAACCTCACTGCTCTCATTTAGAACAACAAATGTCAGTTCTGCCCGACCAAGCCGGAGGTAACATGTGGGCTCGAATCTGCGACCCTACCAACAGTCGCAACCTGCGACTGTTCTACTGCTGTACTAACCGAACGCCCACGTGAAGCACTTTTCTGTGTTTAAAAATACTTTGTAGATAAATGGTCTTTACTGTAATGTTTCTAAACTGTGGTATTGTTGGTAAAGAGTTCATCTGAATCATGTCTGTCTGTCCCCAGTCTCTGATGCTGGCAGAGAGAGCCTGCGTCTACAGGATGCTCATCAACCTCATGGAGTCCAGAGAGGCTGGTAAGGGTGTGTGACGTGTGCGTGGGGTGTCTGATCCTTAGTAGCTCAACAGGTAGAGCAAGGCATTAACACTGCCATGGTTAGGGGTTCAGTTTCCCGAGAACCTGCTTACAGATCTGAATCAAATCAGAGTCTGTGTCTGTTGAACTCGTCCACAGAGCTGAAGGGCTTGGGGGCGGACTTTGTGTTTGGCTTTGTCCAATCGATGGACGGGGAGCGGGATCCTCGCAACCTTCTATTGGCCTTCCAGATCGCCAAGAACATCATCCACAGAGGTTATGATCTAGGTGAGAACACACACACAGGCACTGGCCACTTTATTACTGTAGGTACACCTATCCAGTACTGGTCAACTGTTGCTTTACAACATGCTTTATATATTGAGTTGAATGAATGAATGAATGAATGAATGAATGAATTAACATTTTACTTCGAACATTTAAAAAAAGGAAATATACATGTATATACAGATACACATATACAGTATACACATAAAAAAATATAAATAATAATAAAATAGGCATTATCTTGTCCGAAGTGGCTGCCACATGATTGGCTGTTTGTGCTAAGGAGCGGGTGTACCTAATACAGTGGCCAGTGAGTGTACATACAGCATCTCTCTCTATTGCCTTCTCTGAATATCTTTCTCTCTCTTGACTCACAAATCCACAATTGGAGAAGGTTAAATTCTCAGCCAGCTGGGCTTGAATCCACTGATCCTGCTGTTCATTTCCTGTCTGTCATTAGTCGTGTTTCCATTACTCTCAGAAATGCGCAAAATCTATATATCGCAATAGAAAGTGGGTAATGGAAACACGTAAATTTCGAAAAACCTCCCAAATATCGCAAAAAGTTTTTGCGCTCTCATGAGGTGGTTTTTCAGACGTGTCGATATAGCAGTTTATCGCAAAAGTGTAATGGAAACACATTTTTCGCATTTGCATGTCATGTGACCCATCTTCCCCTTTGGAAACGGAGCGGAAAATGAAAGGAAAATGAGGGAGAAACGGTTCGATAAGCCGTGGCAAAACCTCCGCAGCAATTGGAAAACTTTTAAGCAACGCTACCTAGCAGAAAGACGAGTGTTGTGCAAAAGCGGAGCTGGGGAAAATAGATCATGTTTAATGACAGAAATCGCTCCATGGTGACAGGCTGCCTGTCTGTGTGCGCGCAGTTGTAGGCTACCTTTTTTCCTCTGCCTCTCGCGCTCACTGCATTCACTGCAGCCAGCAATATGTTGACACTCATTTTCTTTTGAATTGATAATCAGGCTCGTTTATATGCGTTGTAACTTCATGTTGTGATTTGCATTGAGCATGCAGGGGACGGGATTTGGGGCAGATCCCCGTGCGTAATCACTGTGGCAGCTGCTGCAACGGGGAATTTCGTTCAGGTGTGTGCGCCGTCACTCAAACTTAACTTCAATGGAAACGCCTACAAGTCGCAACTGTACATTGTCGAAGTTGTAGAAATATCGCAATTATTTTGCGAAAAACTGTAATGGAAACACAGCTATTGTTGATCTTGAAGAAGGCTGGAGGGCCGAAACGTCACACATACAATTAAAGAAATGCATATGGAGCCAGAGTGTGTGACGCTTTTTTCAACTTCACATCCTGTCTGTCATCGCAGGTAAATTTGCGGAAGAGCTGTTCGAAGTGACATCCTGCTATTTCCCCATCGACTTCAGCCCCGTAAGTCCCTGTTTACTCCCTGTTACAAAACATGTCAAACTTCCTGTGACCTCAGAATGCTGTTGCAGGAAGTGGTTTTGGTTTGTCTGCGGGGGAACGTGATGACTGCAACACTTCCTCCCCACGCAAGCATGAAACACTATTAAAATACCTTGTAGCTCGTTTGCATGTAGATTAGACATGCTGATTGTTTTATTGCATGAAGCTGCACAAGATGTTCATGTCAAAATCCTGCATAGTGTGACTGCAGCGAGCATCCAGTCACACTGTAGATTCTCCATCTCCACCCAGTCACACTGTATATTCTCCATCCAGTCACACTGTAGATTCTCCATCTCCACCCAGTCACACTGTAGATTCATCCAGTCACACTGTAGATTCTCCATCTCCATCCAGTCACACTGTAGATTCTCCATCCAGTCACACCGTAGATTCATCCAGTCACACTGTAGATTCTCCATCTCCACCCAGTCACACTGTAGATTATCCATCCAGTCACACCGTAGATTCATCCAGTCACACTGTAGATTCTCCAGCTCCACCCAGTCACACTGTAGATTATCCATCCAGTCACACCGTAGATTCATCCAGTCACACTGTAGATTCTCCATCCAGTCACACCGTAGATTCATCCAGTCACACTGTAAATTCATCCAGTCACACTGTAGATTCTCCATCCAGTCACACCGTAGATTCATCCAGTCACACTGTAGATTCATCCAGTCACACAGTAGATTCATCCAGTCACACTGTAGATTCTCCATCCAGTCACATTGTAGATTCTCCATCCAGTCACACTGTAGATTCATCCAGTCACACTGTAGATTCTCCATCCAGTCACACTGTAGATTCTCCATCTCCACCCAGTCACACTGTAGATTATCCATCTCCATCCAGTCACACTGTAGATTCTCCATCCAGTCACACCGTAGATTCATCCAGTCACACTGTAGCTTCATCCAGTCACACTGTAGATTCATCCAGTCACACTGTAGATTCATCCAGTCACACTGTAGATTCTCCATCCAGTCACACCGTAGATTCATCCAGTCACACTGTAGATTCATCCACTCACACTGTAGATTCATCCAGTCACACTGTAGATTCATCCAGTCACACTGTAGATTCATCCACTCACACTGTAGATTCATCCAGTCACACTGTAGATTCTCCATCCAGTCACACTGTAGATTACGGTAATCCAGTCACACTGTAGATTCATCCACTCACACTGTAGATTCATCCAGATTCTCCATCCAGTCACACTGTAGATTCTCCATCTCCACCCAGTCACACTGTAGATTCTCCCTTTCTGCTGTTGATACAAACTAACCAACAGTTCATCTTTTCCTCTCTCGTCCTCTCACTTTGTTTACGGACAACACGTTTCAGTATTTCTGGGTACTGACGCTCACATTGTTTCTGCTGCCATTATGAGCTGCTAATGTCCTACTTTACCAGATCTCTGAACATGAGTTTACCCATTTATCCATTCATGTAAATCACCAATATGCAAAAAGAATTGCAGCTTCAAGTTGACTGAAAATACATTTCAATGAAGAATAAGTTAGTATAACCACTTTTTACATCTAAACGCCCTTCTCCCCTCCCCAGCCCCCCAATGACCCCCATGGCATCACCCAGGAGGAGCTCATTCAGACACTTAGGTCTGTCCTCACTGGAACGCCACGCTTCGCTGAGGTACGACTCTATAGCTTCTTATTTCTGTATGGTGGGTAACTGTGTGTTCATGTTGTGTGTATGGGGTGTGTTCATGTCGTGTTTCTCACTATCCTCTATCAGTTTCTGTATGGTGTGTGTTCATGTTGTGTTTCTCACTGGCCTCTATCAGTTTCTGTATGGTGTGTGTTCATGTCATGTATGGGGTGTGTTCATGTCGTGTTTCTCACTATCCTCTATCAGTTTCTGTATGGTGTGTGTTCATGTTGTGTTTCTCACTGGCCTCTATCAGTTTCTGTATGGTGTGTGTTCATGTCATGTACGTATGGGGTGTGTTCATGTCGTGTTTCTCACTATCCTATCCTCTATCAGTTTCTGTATGGTGTGTGTTCATGTTGTGTTTCTCACTGGCCTCTATCAGTTTCTGCTGCCTCTGATCATTGAGAAGGTGGACTCAGACGTTCAGAGTGCCAAGCTGGACTCCCTGCAGACTCTGGTGAGAAAGCCCTTCACCCCAACTTGTCTCTCAAATATTCCATGTGTCCTTGATATCCTTGAAAGTTTCTGAATTCTATGAATATACAGTACATAGATAGACATGGGGTATTGAAAGCAGGGCTCGACATTAACGCTTGTCTGGGACAAGTCGATTTTTTTTTTGTAGGACGAGGGGAAGAGAAATTGACTTGCTCCACCGGACAAGTGAAAAGTAGGGCTGGGTTCAAAAAATCGATTCTCCGATTTTTAATCGATTTTCATTTTAATCCTCGATTATCGATTCATATGTCCAGAGATCGATTTTTTTTTTATTAATTTTTTTTTTCTTTTTCTTTTCTTTTTTACTAAACAGGCTAAAATATTGTGCTGTGTGTGGTAGTTGAAACATAGTTTCATATTTGTGAAAGTGTCTTTATTGACAGATGAAAAGGCTGTTATTTACCCTTTGTCACCACGTGGTGAGTAAATATATGTGTAACTAAAACCATTAAAATTGACAACAGGTCTGCAACTTTTTTTCCCCATGTATCTACTTGGCTGGTTGGAAACCCCTGTGTTACATAACTGGACAGTCATGTAATTCAGGGTACAGCTCAAAAAACATGTTTTGGTATCACTAACCAAATCAATATTGAAAATTGATGGAATCGGAATCTAATCGAATCGAAATTAATCGATTCGCAACCTTGTGAATCGGAATCGAATCGATTCTTGAAATTTGAACCAATACCCAGCTCTAGTGAAAAGTGAAGTGTTTCCCACACAGACTTGACTTGGGTGGGCCGCACACGTTTATTAATGGCCACCAAAGTATATTTGGCATATTTTTTATTCTGCTTGTGAAACATGATGCCAAATTGATCAGAAGAACTGAGTGAATTGTGCAAAGTCTGTTTGATGAGTTAATTGACATTTTAAATGACCGACGACAAGGCAAATAAAGACTTCAAATGTTTCCTACTCCTTCACAAACAAAATGAAAAAAGTAATTTATTGTAAAATGACAAATTTTAACCCGGACAAGTGACTTTTGTGCCGGGACAAGTAACAGGTAAATTTGCTTGTCCAAACGACAAGTGTTTCCAAAAGTTAATGTCAAGCCCTGATTGAAAGTGCTTGAATTTATATATTTTGTGCAAGAATAGAAATTGACGACGTAATGCATGTAACACAGCACAGTTGAGAAGTGTTCACGCATTCAAGCCTTTGTCTCTTTTTAATTGTTGTCTGTGAGCTTCTGTAAAACCTGCTAGTTCTCATTATTTAAAAAAAAACGTATTTAGTTATCCTATAAAACAGTTGTTGTTCTTTTTATACTTAGTGGGCTCTTAAACATCTAAACTTGCGTAATGTGGAGAAAAAACAAAATAAAACATTTTTTAAAGAAGAAAAATCCCTTTTCAACATCCTTGTGCAACTTCACTGTTGCTGACTTGTTGTCCCTTTCACCGGACCCTGTCACAGATGCCGTGTTGGGTCCAGGGAAATGGGCCTGGAAAGTCCTTGAATTGGATGTTTAAAGCAAGGCTTTGCCGATTTTCTACTTACTTTGTATCATTGCAATGTTGGTGATATAAGCAGATGGATAGTGCTTACCTTCTCTATGCTTTCTGCACCGAGACATTCCCGTCTGCTTGCAGAAACTCCGCCCCCGCCAGCTGGTATGGATCTATGACGCTCGTTAAGGCTCTGGATGTGATTCTCTGTGGATGCAAGTCCAGAAAAAAACTAAAATGTGTAGTTAGTAACAGAACACATCTGTTCACACATCTGTTCACCTCCATCTCAGAATGACACGTTTTGCATCATTCTGAGACGGAAATGCCTGGAATAAACTGCAGAGCTCTCGGCACAGGAAAACATGAAGACAAGGTAAACACTATCCATCTGCATATATTACCCGTTAGTGATACAAAGCGGGATGAAAATTGGATTCTTTAATAAATAATTAATACATAATGAAAGAATCCAATTAAAATAGAAAAGCAGAAGTTAAAGCATAATGTAAGCATATGTATATTTGTGTCTCTTTGTTACAGACAGCTTGTGTGTCTCTGTATGAACATGCAGACCTGGCAGAGTTCCTCCCAGGACTTTGGGCTTCACTGCGCAGAGAGGTACGTTTCAACATGCTCCCCGGAACCGTCCCAAAATACAGTCTAATAGAACTCAACAATCATGTGACACCTCGGTTCCGGAAGAGTATTTGCCTGTTCATATTCTGCAATGAGACTTTTTCATTATTAGCCATAACGTCGTAACCACCCAAGGTAGACTTACCACGGACCTGCCAGTGGTGAAACGATAGTTTATCTTCCTGTAGAAGCCACACATCTGTAAGATATCATCCTTGTTTATTTTAAAACATTTGTTACTCTATTTCATGGAGAAGTACTACATTACCCACAATTCGACAATGTAATATTGACATCGTTGTTCTATGCTCGTCTGTGATTGGTGGCCTTCACTCATTTCTCTTTCTGGCTGTTCTGTCTCTTGCTAGGCTACTACGGACTTAGGCAACATCTTGCAAAGTAAAGGGGCTCAAACTGCCACTGAGTGACGATGATATATTATCAAAGCTATTATGAGTCACGCTGCCTTTAACGCCGGCACCCGTTTTGAACCCAGTTCGTTCACATGAATGCACAGAATTGCGTCTATCTACAATAACGTTAGCCATTGAGCTAATAGTCTAATGGCAGCCGCTCAGACCGATGGTCCCGCCCACTGCCGCTCAGAGCACTCTCCCACTCCCATTGGCTGAAAGACTGTCACTCAAACATCTGCTAATCTGATTGGCCGGAAATGCCGGACTGGACTATGGGATGAGTAGTTTCTTCACTCTTACGATATAATATGTACACAGTATTCTACCCAGCACTTTTATTTTTTCGTTTTTCGATGTTTTTTCAACACTGAATCAAACGTTTTATTGTCCCGATTCTCTCTCAGGCCAGTTGTTAGGTATTTCCTAACATTTGATCAAATTGCCATGGAAATGATCCAAAATGCCCCTGAAACATATTTCACAAGGGTAAAAAAAAAAAAAAAAAAATCCCCTGTTAAAAAAGTGAATTCCCTCCCCTGGTGTGTATGCATGTCTATGTCATGTGGATCATAAAATATGTTTCTTTGTGTTTTGGGTTTCATCCAACATTTTAAATTCTAACTCTGCAGTGTTTCCTCATGTTTCCACCATTTCTTCATGTCTTTTACCTGGTATGTACACCACAGAAGGAGAGACAGAGAAGGCCATCATGTTTTGTTTTGACCCCTGACCTTTCCTCTCGGTGTCTTGCTGCAGGTGTTTCAGACAGCCAGCGAGAAGATGGAGGCTGCGGGCCTGGCTGCCGTCACCGCGCTCACATCCTGTCTGTCTCGCTCTGTTCTCAACTCAGACTCTGAGGACTCGCTCAGCTCCTTCCTGAGCCTCATTCTCGAAGGTAAGTGTTTCACTGTCTTTACACATGCAAACATTACATCCACAAAATGGAGAGAGAAAACAGAAATGCAATCTGCACAGGTGGGATAGAGAAACCATTAGGTGCTTGGAAAAAAAAAACATTTCACCGCATGAGAGAAAGATGCAAAAACAAAGATGAGAGAGAGAGATTGAGAGATTAACTTTATTGTCACTTCATGGTACAAGTATCACGAGCGAAATTCTGCTTGGTTCGCTCTCAGAGTCGGAGAGCAAAACCGGGTCGCCATTGAACAGCGCCAGCAATTTGGATTGGACAAAGCATATAAATAACTCAGAATTCACATTATTACTAGTTAGAAAAAGTAATAAAGGCACACTTCAATATTATACAATACAGATACATTTGTTGTAAATGTACAGGGTTACCAGCAAAGACAACCCACACCACGACACCAGGGAGGCTGCCATTACAGCGCCGGTTTGGTTCATCGTGGGAGGGAAGGGGGAGTAGGGGGGGGGGGGGGTGTTGCAAAGCGGGGGGAAGTTGCTGGAGGCGGGGGGTGGGGTTTAGGGGAGGGGGGGCGGGAGGGGGGGGTTTGGGGGAGTGCGTGCGTGACCGTGTGTAGGCCTGTGAGTCCTTAGAGTCCATGGGTGTTTGTGTGTGTGTGTAGTCTGAGCCTCCTTCGGCTGAACACAGCGTTGCTGTGGAGATGGCCTCGTCAATTCAGACCAGAGTTCAGGCGTCAGATGTCGGGGCGGGGGAGTGACGTTGGAGACGCAGATTGCACTCAGGGCTTCAGGAGAGTTTTGCTGCTAGTGTCCTTGACAGCTTAGCAGGTGGCCAGATTAAATCCGTTTGTTTTGGTTTTCCCCGGTGGGTGTAGGATCAACAACATTCCTCACACGAGTCAGTCCTGATCCTCGGTTAAACATTTCGGCGCAGCGGCAGTGATATCTCCAAGAAGTAATCAATTTTTACGATTCAGATCAGAAATCGCAATAGTCCAAGTACTCACTGCCCCGCTCATCTCGTTTATCGTGACGTGCAGCCTAGGGTCAATGACTGCTGTCTTCCCGTATCCCGCGGCGGTCCCGTCTGGGCAGAGGGGGGGTTCTCCGGACCCCAAAATAGTTTTGTCGAATTCGTTGAGAGACCAGCCATATAATCCATATTTGTAGTTTCGAAGAGACAAATGCAAGATTGGCTCCAGGTAGCAGAAGCAGAGGGATGAGGGGGAGAGGGAAAGGGAGGGAGGACTGGAGAGAGAAGAAATGCGACCGCCTCCGTTGAAAGCTTGTCCAAACAGAGAGAACAGAGCTCTGTACTACGAAGCTAGTTTAACAGATCCGCGATAAGTCCCTTTGATCTGGTTTGACTGAACAGGATCAAAGCTATCTAGTTTAAGGATACTACGACGGTGGTTTTCTAGTCGATAACTGAAGCTGGGATCTGCCTGTGCACGCGCACGTTTTTCGCTCGTGCACAGGCGCGCGTCCACGCGAAAGAGGTGCGCTAGCCAATCACATTATGAACAGCTGAGTTGATCCATGCCCACACCCATTTCCACACCCATTTCCTCATTCAGCGCAGCCACAGTGTGATCAGAGATTTTTGCGGATATTTAATGTATCCGCGATTTAATGTCAGAATGAAAATCCGCGTTGGATAGTCTGCTGAAGGGCTGTCTAAAGCAGCAGCTTGTATTCACATCAGTCATTTGATTTACTTTGATCAGCGATTTCTGTCTGATACAGCTGCATTGATACAGGCAGCAGCAACAAATGTAAAAGTGTAATCTCAGTCTATACATTTCCACAATCTGTAAGCCTATTTAGACCATAGATTTAGAAACGCATGCTCAATGAATAATGATCTCTATCACTCATGTGTGTGGTTGCACTGATCGAATAATTCATATATAAAATAGCCTAGTATAAAGCCTAATAGCCTACTATAAAAGAGAAAACTGCTGAACTGAATTGAGACGATGCGGGCATAGTTATCATTGATAAAAACTAGCCTATTTTTGCTCATATATTGGCATACAGCCTACAGGACACAGTTCCAGTTGAAAGATGCAAGAATAGCCTGCATATTTAGTATTGGGGCTATCCCATATTTAAACTAATATCTATATTATATGTATAGGCTTTTCTGGCATGTAGGAGAATATCACCCTCACTCCATTTGAGGGTCCGTTCATGATATGCGCCGTGGTGATTAATAGTGATCATATTTCTCCACGCATCGTTGAGCTGTTAAGACATAAAGTGGTAAGTAGGCTTAATTTAATTATGTAGCCTACAGAGCCACGAATGTTTTGCTTGTTCTATTCTCAGTTGACTGCAATCTATTTTTCATATGGCGATCTTATGAATGGTGACTCCAGAGAGCCAATATTATATGGGTCTCTCATGGATTTTGATCTTATCCTCTGAAGCTAACCTGGTCGCGACCAGGTTAGCTTTGCAGCGTCAGTTGCCATGGTGATTGAAAGTTAACTTGCTTTGTAGTACGGCTAAACCAGGTTTAAACTCAAACTTACTCGGATAAGGCATTAAACTAGCTTCGTAGTACAGGCTACTGGTGAAGTTTGAAGACAAAAACAACAACAAAAAGGAAGTAAAATTGTTCTGGGGAAGAAAAAACATACAGGGAATGTGTGTGTGTGTGTGTGTGTGTGTGTGTGTGTGTGTGTGTGTGTGTGTGTGTGTGTGTGTGTGTGTGTGTGTGTGTGTGTGTGTGTGTGTGTGTGTGTGTGTGTGTGTGTGTGTGTGTGTGTGTGTGTGTGTGTGTGTGTGTGTGTGTGTGTGTGTGTGTGTGTGGGCTACTCATTAAATTACTTTTGCGTTACCCTGCAACATCGTCTGAAATGTGAAGTAATGTGTTATTATCTCCACCACTCCAAAGTTGTAGACTGCGCTACCATTTCCCCCCATCTGCCTCAAACTCCTATGAAAGTCGGTGCTACTGGATTGAGTGCTATTTCCGAACGCACCATCATATTTACATCATATTTACAACTGGAAATAAGGTCCAGCGTGTAAAAAAACTGAATTCTCCTTTAATGAATAAATAAAACATGTGAATTTCATGGCATGTTTTACACACTGTTTTCCTGCAGCTTCATTAAAAGGCCAGCGTGAGTCTTGTGTGCAGTTTTGTGCCGAGTGTGTATTGTGTTGTGTTGTATGAGTCTGTAGTTTTGTGCTGAGTGTGTGTTGTGCTTGCAGACTGCCAACATCACCTGTGTGAGCCGGACCTGAAGTTGGTGTGGCCCAGTGCCAAGCTGCTGCATGCTGCTTCCAGCGCCTCCTGCAGGGCGAGCCACGTCGTGACAGCTGCTGTCCTGCCCTCTCTCATCGAGCAGTACAACAGCAGGACAGAGGTGAGGCCAGGTCATGGCGGTACAGTGTTCTCTGCACGCAGTGTCATGGCTTAAACCTGTTATCGTTTCAGTGCATGGATATCAAACCAAACTTATCAGGGTGAGTTAAAAATCATAATTAAATCTGGAAATAAGCTCCAGGTTGTAAAAAAAAAAATTGAATTCTCCTTTAAAATAGAAAATGCCTATTTTTGTCTATTTTATTCCAGTTTGTGTGACATGGTTAATTGCCATGAGTTCAACATTTCTTAAAGTCTCATTTCTTGATTACATCCGGTGTGGTTTACTTCAGGCTTAAATAAATATGTCCAAGATGTGCATTGATACTGTATTTCAGAATTATTTTACGCCTTTCATATCATATCATGTAACAACACTATAAAATGGTAAGTTAGCTAGGAAGTGGTTGAATGCTAACGTTTACAGTAGTAATAACGTACTAAACGCAAAACTTTCTTTCTTAATTGTGTGAATGGGCTGGACTTGATTTCCCTGCAGTGTTCCCAGAGGCGAACGTTACTGGAGGTGCTGCAGGGCTTCATCCTGTCGGCAGAGACCAGCCAGTCTTCAGAGAAAGGTGAGCGTCATATCATTGTATTCAGTCAGCTCATGGAAGAGCTGGGACTTATGGAAAGTTCTGGAATCGTACATCAAATTGCATATCGGCGTTCACAAATCGGCGCTCGCTTGTTAAGTGTGAACTGTCCACAGGCACAGATGAATATCTGGTCATGTAGGGAGAGTCATCAAAGTGCTACAGCCAATGAGAGCACAGTGAGGCAGACATGGCTATGGTTGTTCGTTCCTGGATTATGAACAAAATGGAACGTTACATCCCCCATTTTGTCTAACCTGCGCCATTGTTGTCGGGTCACGGCGAATGAACGGAGAAATACAGTGAGTTGAGAAAGCGGAAGTGCAATTCCATATTTCCAGGTCGGCGGCCATTTTGTGTGAAATAGGCCCATCATATCATGACATGACAGCTGTCAATCAATCTTCATGGCTTGGATAAAGTTCTGAGCAGGCAAGATGGCTGCCTAGTGCCTACATGGGCAGACTTTTCTAGCCCGTAAATGTTAATATACTTGGCCAATAAGTATGTAACATACAAAATAAAATTATCATTAATGTCATAAATTAATGTAGAATGCAAAGGACATGTAACTGGCTCGTTAAACTCGCATTCCAGGAATATCGTTATTTACCGCAGATCTTACCGCGGCTCGTCGGACATTTCAAGATGGGCAGCAGCACTCTTCATCGGGCTTAGAAACAGCAGTCAGCTCCCCGGTCCTCTATGAATCCCACTTGATTGGGGGCAGAACCCGCTGGATCCCACTCAATTTGGGGGCAGAACACGCCATACAAGTGCCAGGATTGGTCAACTCGAGTCCCTAGTCCCAGACTTTCCAACTGTCAAATCAAACTCCTCCACAAATATGTCCCGCCTCTCTACCCTGTTTCAGTCAGAGCAATGTTTGTTTTCAGTTGGAAAATATGTCACACAGACCCTGTCAGACCCATTGTAACTTCTGTGATGTGTCTGTCTCTAAAGTGCAGACAAACTTACCTTCTGTGATGTGTCTGTCTCTAAAGTGCAGACAAACTTAACTTCTGTGATGTGTCTGTCTCTAAAGTGCAGACAAACTTAACTTCTGTGATGTGTCTGTCTCTAAAGTGCAGACAAACTTACCTTCTGTGATGTGTCTGTCTCTAAAGTGCAGACAAACTTAACCTCTGTGATGTGTCTGTCTCTAAAGTGCAGACAAACTTACCTTCTGTGATGTGTTTGTCTCTAAAGTGCAGACAAACTTACCTTCTGTGATGTGTCTGTCTCTAAAGTGCAGACAAACTTACCTTCTGTGATGTGTCTGTCTCTAAAGTGCAGACAAACTTACCTTCTGTGATGTGTCTGTCTCTAAAGTGCAGACAAACTTACCTTCTGTGATGTGTCTGTCTCTAAAGTGCAGACAAACTTACCTTCTGTGATGTGTCTGTCTCTAAAGTGCAGACAAACTTAACCTCTGTGATGTGTTTGTCTCTAAAGTGCAGACAAACTTAACTTCTGTGATGTGTCTGTCTCTAAAGTGCAGACAAACTTACCTTCTGTGATGTGTCTGTCTCTAAAGTGCAGACAAACTTAACCTCTGTGATGTGTTTGTCTCTAAAGTGCAGACAAACTTAACTTCTGTGATGTGTCTGTCTCTAAAGTGCAGACAAACTTACCTTCTGTGATGTGTCTGTCTCTAAAGTGCAGACAAACTTAACCTCTGTGATGTGTTTGTCTCTAAAGTGCAGACAAACTTAACTTCTGTGATGTGTCTGTCTCTAAAGTGCAGACAAACTTACCTTCTGTGATGTGTCTGTCTCTAAAGTGCAGACAAACTTAACCTCTGTGATGTGTTTGTCTCTAAAGTGCAGACAAACTTAACTTCTGTGATGTGTCTGTCTCTAAAAGTGCAGACAAACTTAACTTCTGTGATGTGTCTGTCTCTAAAGTGCAGACAAACTTAACTTCTGTGATTCTGTCCCCCCCCCCTCCCATCAGATGAGAGTGTGTTTCTACCATTCCGTCAGCCTCTGTGCAGCATAGTGTTCTCAGCTCTGTTGGAGAGTAACGCCGGCCTGCAGATCACAGCCACCTCTGTCCTCACCTCACTGGGACGGCAGCCAGGTGACAGACAACACACGGTTACACTTTCACTCCTTTTCCTTTGCTCTACGAGATAGGTGGTTCTCAACGTCGGATCCGGGGACCGCCAGGGGTCAGTGGTTCTCAAAGTGGGGTTCCAGGGGGTCCCCAGCAAAAAGGGGGACCATTTATTTTCACTATAATTCCATCCATAAGTAACACAATGACAATGTATGACTATTTTGGTCATGGATTTCATACACTTTCTGTACTAAAGCATCTAAGAGCAAAACTCTTATCAGATGGGGGTCCCTGGGACAAAATCTTATCAAATGGGGTCCGTGGTCTAATTAGTTTCAGTTTAGGGGTCCTTGACGTGAACACGTTTGAGAACCACTGCCTTAGGGGCTTCCAGGGTTCCAGAGAATCAGGGGCGTCATGCAAGCCAACAATCTGAGGGGGCGAAATCTGGCGCTGCCCGGAGGGCGGCAAAAAATTTGGGGGGTTGGAAGCCAGATTTAGAGGAATATCTCATTTTAAATTAACAGACTGAGCAGGTGTAACCATAAGGCTATTTTCCAAACTGCTCAGCCTCCTGGAAAGATCCATAATCACCAGACTAAGTACATTGCCACTGCCCAGGCTCAATGGACTTGACAAAAAAGGGAGACCACATGTTTCAAAGCAATGTAACACAATGTTTATTTTGGCTGGTATTGCCTTTTCAGAAGGTAGAAATCTTTCCTCTAGAGCAGGGGTTCCCAACCTTTTTTGTGCCAAGGACTGGTAGATACATGGGAAAAAAGTTGCGGACCGGTTGTCAATTCTAATGGTTTTAGTTATATATATTTACTCACCAGGTGGCGACAAAGGGTAAATAACAGCCTTTTGTGTTGTACTGTATGTAGCCTATACAGTATTTATGTTTTTGTTTTAACTACAAACATACATAAACGTAAACTTGAAACTATGTTTCAACTACCATACACAGCCTATACTATTATAGGCTATGTTTATTAAAAAAAAAAAAAAATTTTTTTTTACCTCTCAAAAATCTGAGGGGGCAATTGCCCCCTCAGTTACAATGGGCATGACGCTTCTGCAGAGAATGTATAGACCTTATTCGCTAACCCTGGACGGCACCATATTGTTGACATACCGTCCTGCGCGCACACAGCGCTGCAGCTGACAACCAGTAACAGCCTTATTGCGTTTCTGTTCCATTACAAAATAGCGATGGTGATGACAGTAATAAAAACCCCAGAGTTGTTGTTTGTATGGTGCCGTGAATGCCTGTAATAATAAACAAAAGAAAAAACGAGGTGAACAGACTTTGCTCTGAGGAGCTGTCAGAAAGTTCCACCTGTCTTTCCTAACTATCCACACATCTCCTGTGTGCTGACGTATCCTCAGTCTCGCTCCCTTCACGTCTGTGGACGGTAGAGATAGAAACAAACCACGCAGACATTTGCTGTCATTACTACAGCCATGTATAATGCAGGTCACCATCCGAACACAACAGGAACGATACAGGTAACGCTAACAGTGGTTAGCTTCCTATAAACGCTGCTCTTACATACTGTAGGCTGTCACTTGAGAGCTGCAGCGCTATGTCAACAACATGGTGGCGGTGGGCGTGCCCGTACGTGAGTTACGTCAATCGAATAAGGTCTATTAACTTAACGTTTCAATGCTAATGCGTCTCTGTCAGTCCAGATACAAAGCGCTCTTGAGGTTTATTTACCTTTGTTCAATATCTACAAACAAAACAGGAATAACATAAGACATGAACCTTGCATTACACTCATTCCGACATCCTGTACAGTTATATCTAAATGGTATGAAGTATAACCAAAACGGAAAGGATCATCGAAAGGGACCCTTGACGATGACGATGAATCCTTACAAAATAAGACCAATAAAAAAACAAGTCTTGATTCCTACATAGTAGAGTACATGAGAAGAATAGAACAATTGAAGGTAGAAGAAACCAGGCCACTAGTTTGTTGGCGTAGCAACCAGTGAAGCAGGAAATGATCCACGTAGTTGGATTGTGTCTTGGAACAGTCAAATCATTTGGCTGAAATGCTCAAGATGGTATAATAAGAGGAACAAATGAGTGTTAAATGTTTCTCTGTCAGGTGTGCTGCTTGACTGTGATGTGCTGCTGGCTGTGGATCACCTGACCAGACTGCTGCTGGAGGAGGAAGACCACAAAGTCAGGTCAGTGTCACCCCACTTTTTTAAACGTCTCTGTGTCTTTGCTCTGTTTCCCCTCCCCCTCCAGATAGACTAAACATAAACCAGTCTCTGTGTCTTTGCTCTGTTTCGCCCTCCAGATAGACTAAACATAAACCAGTCTCTGTGTCTTTGCTCCGTTTCCCCCGCCAGATAGACTAAACATAAACCAGTCTCTGTGTCTTTGCTCTGTTTCGCCCTCCAGATAGACTAAACATAAACCAGTCTCTGTGTCTTTGCTCCGTTTCCCCCGCCAGATAGACTAAACATAAACCAGTCTCTGTGTCTTTGCTCTGTTTCCCCCTCCAGATAGACTAAACATAAACCAGTCTCTGTGTCTGTGCTCTGTTTCCCTCTCCAGATAGACTAAACATAAACCAGTCTCTGTGTCTTTGCTCTGTTTCCCCCTCCAGATAGACTAAACATAAACCAGTGTCTGTGTCTTTGCTCTGTTTCGCCCTCCAGATAGACTAAACATAAACCAGTCTCTGTGTCTTTGCTCTGTTTTCCCCTCCAGTCTTGCCGTAGTGGAGGGTGCTGGAGCTCTAGCCAAGCTGCACCCAGCTGCCTTCATCACTAATATGATCCCAAGACTAAAGCTGGAGATCTTTACCGGTAAGAGACTGGAGACTCACACACATACAGCAGAACATGTGTCTTCATGTGTCTTTACTGGTAAGAGACTGGAGACTCACACACATACAGCAGAACATGTGTCTTCATGTGTCTTTACTGGTAAGAGACTGGAGACTCACACATACAGCACAACATGTGTCTTCATGTGTCTTCATGTGTCTTTACTGGTAAGAGACTGGAGACTCACACACATACAGCACAACATGTGTCTTCATGTGTCTTTACTGGTAAGAGACTGGAGACTCACACACATACAGCACAACATGTGTCTTCATGTGTCTTTACTGGTAAGAGACTGGAGACTCACACACATACAGCACAACATGTGTCTTCATGTGTCTTTACTGGTAAGAGACTGGAGACTCACACACATACAGCACAACATGTGTCTTCATGTGTTTTTACTGGTAAGAGACTGGAGACTCACACACATACAGCACAACATGTGTCTTCATGTGTTTTTACTGGTAAGAGACTGGAGACTCACACACATACAGCACAACATGTGTCTTCATGTGTCTTTACTGGTAAGAGACTGGAGACTCACACACATACAGCAGAACATGTGTCTTCATGTGTTTTTACTGGTAAGAGACTGGAGACTCACACATATACAGCAGAACATGTGTCTTCATGTGTTTTTACTGGTAAGAGACTGGAGACTCACACACATACAGCACAACATGTGTCTTCATGTGTTTTTACTGGTAAGAGACTGGAGACTCACACATATACAGCAGAACATGTGTCTTCATGTGTTTTTACTGGTAAGAGACTGGAGACTCACACACATACAGCACAACATGTGTCTTCATGTGTCTTTACTGGTAAGAGACTGGAGACTCACACACATACAGCAGAACATGTGTCTTCATGTGTTTTTACTGGTAAGAGACTGGAGACTCACACACATACAGCACAACATGTGTCTTCATGTGTTTTTACTGGTAAGAGACTGGAGACTCACACACATACAGCACAACATGTGTCTTCATGTGTTTTTGCTGGTAAGAGACTGGAGACTCACACACATACAGCACAACATGTGTCTTCATGTGTTTTTACTGGTAAGAGACTGGAGACTCACACATACAGCAGAACATGTGTCTTATGTGTTTTTACTGGTAAGAGACTGGAGACTCACACACATACAGCACAACATGTGTCTTCATGTGTTTTTACTGGTAAGAGACTGGAGACTCACACACATACAGCACAACATGTGTCTTCATGTGTCTTTACTGGTAAGAGACTGGAGACTCACACATACAGCACAACATGTGTCTTCATGTGTTTTTACTGGTAAGAGACTGGAGACTCACACACATACAGCACAACATGTGTCTTCATGTGTTTTTGCTGGTAAGAGACTGGAGACTCACACACATACAGCACAACATGTGTCTTCATGTGTTTTTACTGGTAAGAGACTGGAGACTCACACATATACAGCAGAACATGTGTCTTCATGTGTTTTTACTGGTAAGAGACTGGAGACTCACACACATACAGCACAACATGTGTCTTCATGTGTTTTTGCTGGTAAGAGACTGGAGACTCACACACATACAGCACAACATGTGTCTTCATGTGTTTTTGCTGGTAAGAGACTGGAGACTCACACATATACAGCAGAACATGTGTCTTCATGTGTTTTTACTGGTAAGAGACTGGAGACTCACACACATACAGCACAACATGTGTCTTCATGTGTTTTTGCTGGTAAGAGACTGGAGACTCACACACATACAGCACAACATGTGTCTTCATGTGTTTTTACTGGTAAGAGACTGGAGACTCACACATATACAGCAGAACATGTGTCTTCATGTGTTTTTACTGGTAAGAGACTGGAGACTCACACACATACAGCACAACATGTGTCTTCATGTGTTTTTGCTGGTAAGAGACTGGAGACTCACACATATACAGCACAACATGTGTCTTCATGTGTTTTTACTGGTAAGAGACTGGAGACTCACACACATACAGCACAACATGTGTCTTCATGTGTTTTTGCTGGTAAGAGACTGGAGACTCACACACATACAGCACAACATGTGTCTTCATGTGTTTTTACTGGTAAGAGACTGGAGACTCACACATATACAGCAGAACATGTGTCTTCATGTGTTTTTACTGGTAAGAGACTGGAGACTCACACACATACAGCACAACATGTGTCTTCATGTGTTTTTGCTGGTAAGAGACTGGAGACTCACACACATACAGCACAACATGTGTCTTCATGTGTTTTTACTGGTAAGAGACTGGAGACTCACACATATACAGCAGAACATGTGTCTTCATGTGTTTTTACTGGTAAGAGACTGGAGACTCACACACATACAGCACAACATGTGTCTTCATGTGTTTTTGCTGGTAAGAGACTGGAGACTCACACATATACAGCACAACATGTGTCTTCATGTGTCTTTACTGGTAAGAGACTGGAGACTCACACACATACAGCACAACATGTGTCTTCATGTGTTTTTACTGGTAAGAGACTGGAGACTCACACACATACAGCAGAACATGTGTCTTCATGTGTTTTTACTGGTAAGAGACTGGAGACTCACACACATACAGCACAACATGTGTCTTCATGTGTTTTTGCTGGTAAGAGACTGGAGACTCACACACATACAGCACAACATGTGTCTTCATGTGTCTTTACTGGTAAGAGACTGGAGACTCACACACATACAGCACAACATGTGTCTTCATGTGTCTTTACTGGTAAGAGACTGGAGACTCACACACATACAGCAGAACATGTGTCTTCATGTGTTTTCATTGCTTGTTGAGACTTGACTGGTACTCTGATGACTTGAAAAGGTTTCTAAAGTCATGACTCGAGACACTTGGTGTAATGGTAACGGGTTAAAACACCTGACGAACGTTTCCCACTCCTCTCCTCTGCCCAGAGTCTAGTATGGGCCAAGACGGCATCAACACACTCCCCACGGAACGTTCCCGTCATGCAGTGCGTCAGCGGTGTTTGTCTGCTCTGGCCGCGGTCTCCACGGAGCCCAGCATGGTCCAGGAGAGCACGCCTGTCCTCCTCGAGGTCCTCAGTTCAGCACACACAGGTAAGCTGTCAGTCAGTTCAGCACACACAGGTAAGCTGTCGGTCCTCAGTTCAGCACACACAGGTAAGCTGTCAGTCAGTTCAGCACACACAGGTAAGCTGTCGGTCCTCAGTTCAGCACACACAGGTAAGCTGTCAGTCAGTTCAGCACACACAGGTAAGCTGTCAGTCCTCAGTTCAGCACACACAGATAAGCTGTCAGTCGTGGTCTTTTGGTTGTGTTGGCTGAAGTGTAGATTCGTTTGTTACATGATTGATAGAAGCATGCAGGTTTTAGTTCACATTTTAGAGTCCACGTTAGAGCCACAGGCCCCCAATTGACGAGATTTTGTCTCTCTGACTCAAATGATTAATTGTTAATTATGATTTTTTTCAGAGCTCTATGACGTCTGTATTGTATCGAGAGAGATAACAGAGAAACTGATCAAAACAGTCATTCTTCTGCATTCTCTAATTGTGTCAACTTATTGTAAATGAAATAATCATGTTGAACAATTCATCAGTTCGGATCCACTCTGGTGGTCCCCGGACCCCATGTTGAGAACCACTGTTTGAGTGCAACATGAATTAACCCACAGACTTTACAACTGTTGGGGAAAAAACCTTTAAACCGAGACACTTGTCAGCAGTGTTGTGCAAGTTCACATTTCACAAGAGCTAGCTCAAAGTTCAGATCACACAGATTAAAATTGGCTCGAGCCTAGCGCTGCGGCGGAGCAGGAGGAGTAGCTGGTACCTTGGACAGCGCTGGGCTGGCCTCTGGTTGCTTGAATATAGTGTTTCTGTAGGGTCACAGAGGAGTCTGTTGCCCATAACTGATTTATCTGACGATTATTAGAAATAATACTGGTGGTGTTTTGCTGTTGTCTCCAGGCAGCATGGGCTTCCAGGTGGAGGAGGTGGTGTCTGTGTGCCGCAGCCTGCAGAGGATAGCGGAGCAGGCCCGGGACAGCGAGGAGACAGGGCACTGCTTCCATGACATCATCATCCCGCGCCTGCTGGCTCTGGCCCTACAGGCCGCTCTGCAGTCTGATCCTTCCCAGTGTAAATTTATCCTAAGAATTCCTGACCACCGGAAAAATCTCCCATGATATCCCTAGATCTCAATCTCACCGATCGCAAGCACTAACTTCTACCTGATATCAAAGATAATTCTGTGTATTTTCAACCTGGTCTTTATTTGTCCTACTTTTTGCCATCATGAGGACTGATTGCATTCAAAATGTCACAACTTATTTCACTGTAGCTCTTTCATACTTTGCGATTAATTCATTAGAATCCCTTCATTTAAATCCAGAGCAATTTAAATCCCTTTCACAGTAAAACATACTTTTATAGACAGCTCCTTATAGTCACATCTCCATTTTGTAATTGTGCTTTTCTCATTTTATCCCTTGTTTATTGTATGTAAAGCAATTTGAAAACATTGTATTTTTGAACAAATAATGATAATCCCTTTAAATATAGTTTTTTAGTTTAGTTTATTTGACATATCCGTTTAAAATACATGCAAGTCAGGCATTAAAAAAACAACAATGTCAAGGATAACACAAAAAGTCGTGGACTTGTTTCCGTTGTGGTCCTTGGTGTCAACATATACATAAAACACTAAAACACATAAAAATACTTACACACTTAAAACACCAAATTACATAATACATTGTACATCCTAATAATCCCTCCGTCCCCTAACGTTACCTGTCTATTCATGGACTTTGGCTAGTAGCCATTTCCTAGCATTCACCTTAAAACTGTATGGGTTCGTGGTCTGTTTGATGGACAGAGGCAGTTCATTCCACTCCCGTGCTCCTGTGTACGCAAAAGAGCATTGCCCCATTTTGGTTCTACACCTCGGGGGGTGCAGGTTGGCTAAGCTGTACCTAGTCCTGTAGCTGTGTGATTCCCCGGCACTGGAAAAATAGCTGCTTAGGTATGCTGGGGCCCTGCTGTTAACAACCTTGTGTACCATGTTGAGCCTCAGCTGAGTCACTCTGGCCTCAACTGGTAGCCAGTTGAGCTCTTGAAAGTGCCTCCTTCCAACATGGTCTCGAGGGCCTAGCCCCATCACAACCCTAACCAGCTTGTTTTGAGACACCTGCAGTTTCCCTTGTAATGAGACTGTCAGACCTGTTGACCAAGCTACACTAGCGTAATCGAACTGACACTGCACTAGGCTGTTGGCTAGTAGACGTAGGCTTTCTCTGTCCAGCAGATTGGCCTTTCTGGCTAGAAACCTCGTGCGGGCGTTAACTTTACCCAGCACCTGTAAGGCCATTCCCTCCCCACCCAAACTGCTATCTAAGACACACCCCAGGTACTTCACTGATGTCTTTGCAGCTATCTCCACAGAACCTACCTCTACTTTAAGATCCTGGGCCTTCTTTAATCTGGGCTTAGACCCAAATAGAATAGACTCCGTCTTCCCTAGATGAAGTGACAGCCTATTGTCGCACAGCCAGCTGCTTATCTTAGTGAGTTCCTCTCCTAGCCTACTTTGGAGTGTGTTCTTGTCTTTGTGCGAGATGAGCAAAGCTGCATCATCTGCAAATAAATACAAGTTACAGGAACACGCATCTCTCATGTCATTAATATAAAGTAAAAATAGCAGTGGTCCCAAAACACTTCCTTGCGGAACCCCACATACTACTGGTTTAGTGTCTGACATAAAGCCGTTGACCTCTACTCTCTGATCCCTGTCTGTCAGGTATGAAGTGACCCATTCGATAGCGGTGTTGTTCATCCCTAGTGCCTTCAGTTTTTTAAGCAGCAAACTATGGTTAACTGTGTCGAAGGCTTTCTGAAGATCTAGTAAAACCATTCCACACAGTTTCCCTTCGTCCATCTCCTTTCTGATGAAGTCGTTAATGTAAAGTAAGCATGAGTCTGTAGAAAAGGACTTCCTGAACCCTGATTGAAATTCATACAGAAGAATTAATAGTTCAATTAATTGATGATTGAACCAGCAACACATGGCTTTTTTTCTAACCATATTTCTAGCAAATCAAATCAGGTTTATTTGTGAAGCTATATTATTGAAGGTGGAATTGAAACATGCGCTATGTCCTGTTCCCATTGTGCAGGCGAGGGGTCGTCCGGTCGGCACAGCCCCCTGGTGGAGGAGGCAGTCCTTTGCGCCATGGTTCCTGTCATCAGCACCTCCTGCTCCAGGATGCAGACCACGTCAGTTGAGCCTCTCTCTCTCACTGTTTTCTTACTCTTGTTTGTTTCTTCATTCTAAAAAATACAACACTGCATTCATCAAGTCCTGGTGCATTTTACTACTCATTAACTTAAGTGTGTCCTGTGATGTTTTCCTGCCCGTTTTACACAGAACTTGTAAGCAGAGGATGTACCAGCGTTAGCTTGCTCGCTAGCTGGTGATAGTGGGTGCTGTGTTTGCGTTTACCGGTGTAAGATAGCGTTAACGTTAGTGTTGTAAGCCTATTTGCGTTCACGTGTGGAAGAAAATATTTTCTAAAGCAGTGCTTATGTGGACGCAATTATTATGGAGGAAAAACCTCGTTTTCAAAAATACCCGTGTACGTGTGGACTAGGCCTTAGTCTCCTCTGCTTTATTTATGTAGCGTAAGAAGAGTTTGCATAAGGTTAACGATGCTTCCTCTCTGTGTTTGGTGTGGTCAGATTTGCAGGTCAGACGGCGTCGAGGGCCGTGTCTCTCTTCCTGGACGGTGACGTCTCCTTCCTGCCCGACAACTCCTTCCCTTCCCACATCCAGCTGCTCCAGGTCTGCTGCTCGGTGCATTTTTTGGCATTTATTGTTGAGCAGCAGGTGTGGGGTGACCAACCATCCCGAAGAATCCGGGACAGTCAAAAATTAGGTGCACTTGTCCCGGGATCCCGGATCCTACCCTGGTTGTCCTGAAAATGAACCGTTAACAGTAATAGACAATATGAATTGAGCTGCTGGGCTGTGAAAACTGTCTGTACACTGTGATACTCACTCACTTGAGGGCAAAAATGCTGTGGAGAGCTGACTTGGTGACACAGTAACGTTATTATTGAAAAATGCTGCACTGAACATAGCCAATTGTGTCTTTTGGAGCGCTGTTTAAACCAGATGACGGAGAGTAGAGCCTCCACTGCGGGAGGAGTTTGTGATTTAAAGAAACATCTAAAAAATGTGTTTATAAGTTTAATGTCAATCTTAGCTGATGAAAGGACATTTACAATGACTATCACCTGTGCGGAATGGTCTTGTAAAAACAGCCACTGCGCTTCATATCATCCTCACAGCCAATCTATCTAGGCTATTTTATCCATCTGTAACTGATCTTCAAGTCAAGTCAAGTTTATTTGTATAGCACATTTCATACACAGAGGCAATTCAAAGTGCTTCACATAAAATGGTTGACAGGAAAATAAAAGAAAAGAAGAGAGTAAAATGGACATTTAAAAGCATCACAACAAAACTTTAAAAAAAAAAAAAAAAAGTGCATTAAGCAACTTCATTAAGCACTCATTAAGCTTCATAATATTCATAACAATTTGTCAGTTATCAGAATTAATTTCACGTTACTATAAATTCTATACATTTTAATCCCTCTGACATTTAAAATTAAGCCACCTGTTTGAGTCATTGCTTCAGGTGTAATTATGTTTGAAATATAGAAGAGGACGTAACCATGCACCCCCCCACTTCCTGCCCAACCCAACTCCCTGTCCTGGATTTGACTCATTCTCATCTGGTCACCCCTAACCATGTGTATAGTATCAAGTGGAGAATTGGCGACCCAGCTGAAAAAGGTTTTAATGTCATTGTGACTTTGTGGCTGTGTTTGATGTGTCCCCAGCAGCAGCAGCAGGGGGCGTCGTGGAGCCAATCTCAGATGGTCTGTCTGCTGATGGGCTGCGTGTGTTCTCTGCCTCGCAGTGTAAGTCTCTGCTTCAACACTCGACTCTAGTCTCCCTGGGGACGATACAACCGCTCACAACAAGGAATACAACACAACAGCAAATCTTATTTCAGTATTTTTCCTTTGTAACTGACTAAAACGATGAATCGATCGTCAAAGTTGGAATTTATGTGTTTTCTGTCAATCGACTACCGTAATTGTTTCAGCACTAAGGAGAAGTATTTCTATTGAGAATCTGCATGGGAACATCGCATGTATGGCATTTTTAAATGAAACTTTCTAAACTCTTCTGACTCTGTGTGCGTGTGTGTGCATGCGTGCATGTGTGTGTCTGTGTGTGTGTGTGTGGGGGTGGTGGTGGGGGGTCCAGGTGGAGGTTCCTCAGTGTGACCGGCTGCTGTCGGAGCTGGAGGAGCTGAGCTGTACCTGCAGCCACCCTCTGTCCTACACCTCGGCCGCCAAGTGCTACGCCGGCCTGGTCAACAAGAGACAGCCAGGTCAGTGTGGGTACGGGTACGACAGCCTGGTCAACAAGAGAGAGCCAGGTCAGTGTGGGTACGGGTACGACAGCCTGGTCAACAAGAGAGAGCCAGGTCAGTGTGGGTACGGGTACGACACGATCCACGGGCCAAATGTAGAAACCTAGCCTGGTTAAATCCATCTGGATCCGTGAACCTACATTGTGATTGGTTTCGTGGATCCGTCTGGGCTCGGCACTGTGCACAGTCATTTCAGTGGGTGGAAGTTCACAAATTCACACATTTACATTGTGTTTTTCAGTATGTACAACATTTGATGATCATAAGAGCTAGGGTTGGCACGATGGCATCGACAATCGTCGATGGGGCAACCCCCATCGACCTCTGAGCCTTCTCCATCGGACCATCATGATGACAATTTAGTTTTAGAAAGTGGGTCTTAAAAGGCAGAAATCTCTGCTGGTTTGGTTTGTTCTTCGGGTGACTCTCTGGACAGCCTGATACAAAAGGTTTGGTTTGTTCCTCAGGTGACTCTCTGGACGGCCTGATACAGAAGGTTTGGTTTGTTCCTCAGGTGACTCTCTGGACGGCCTGATACAGAAGACGATGAAGAGAGTGTGCTGTGAGCTGGACTCTCCTTCCTCTCCTGTCCGGACCCAGGCATTCACCCTCCTCCTCTGGGTGAGAGACTGTTCACTTTATCTGATCTTAATATCATTAAAACTGCTGGATGAGGCAGTTTCATATGGTACATTATAATTCTCGTAGGCTACTAGGACAATTGTTTGTAATTTCATATCTCGATTTTGATTAAAATAATTAAGCAACAGTAGTATTAAAATCACTCAAGATGTTAAAGGGACAGCTCAGCTCACCCTAAAATCCAAAATACATATTTGTCCTCTCACCTGTAGTGCTATAGAGCTGAACAACCACATGACATCTCCTGCCCGGGAAGAGAGTTGCCCATTAATTTTCTCCATAGACATTTTGAAAAAAGTTTTAAGGCTGGAACCAAACCAATCGGCGACCTACTGAATTGTGAGTGACCATAAAACATTTCACTTGGAGCAAAAACAAAAAGTAGATGGGGGGGGGGGGGGGATATTTATTTTTTTATTCCCCCCATTGTTATTTTAGTAGACGTCATGTGACTGTTCAGCTCTGTTGATCCATTCTAGATTGTTTTGTGTTATTTGTCTGAGTGTTGGAGAGCAATGTCTCATCTTTCCAGAAATCACGACCCGGTCACTCAAGATAAGACCTTGTTGTGAGCAATTTCATATAGGAACTATTTTCCAAACCAAACCTCACTTATCTCCTCAGCCAATCATCAAGACCAGGGGTTTTCAAAGTCTGAGACTGTGGGCCTCCCGCCAGACAAAGCCAACATTATTTAGAAGAAGAACCCGACGGACAAACCCATCTTTATTGTCACACAACACACGTTACTTACAACACATGCATGCAAGGCCACACACACACTCATGCAGATGGTGGCCGGTGAAATATTTCCTCTACTCGTTTTGAGCCAGACATGGCATGCCCTTCCTCTGGGGGGCAGTCAGGAGCAGTGGGCAGCTTTTCGGTACAGCGCCCAGGGACCAATTTCTGTCATCGTCCTCGCTGGTCAGGTGACGATCTAATCCATGTTTTTAGGGGTCCATAACGATGTTCTATGGAGGAACCCCAGGGGAGCACGGGGAGAACATGCAAACTCCACATGGGAGTGGGCACTGAGGACATGGGGGTGGGGGGGGAGGGACGCGCCCACAGCGTCCCAGGCGGGGATCGAGCCCACGACCTTCTAGCTGTGAGGCGACAGCACTACCGCTGCGCCACCCCCTTTATTACATTTGAACCAGTCCTTACATTTGTTCTTCAAGAGAACTACTGCGTTTACTCTCTGACTGCTCATGTTAATATCCGAGGAAGAATCTTTTCTTTTTTGGATGGATACAATTGGAAGTGTGTATATTTGATCTGCTGAAACGTGGGACTGGTTGGTGGGTGTGTACTGTGTACTGGCCTGTGGCAGAAAGTATGTTGTGCTCATATCAACCTCTCTACCTGTAGATGGCCAAGGCTCTGCTGCTCAGATACCACCCACTGTCCACAGCAATGACCGACAAGGTACACACACACACACACAAACACACACACACACACACACACACACACACACCAGGGGGTCATTAAAAATTATTAAAATATCGTAAATACGGGAAACATGTTTCTTTTTTTACTCCTCCTCCCCCATTTTGCCTACACAGTTGGACTTTATGTTCTGTAATTAAATTCCTGTTGTCTTTGCACTTATTCTATCCATTTATATCTGTTTCAGAATTTAACATTTATTAGCTATTTTCAATCAGAAATTGGCTGCTTTTTCCGGCTTTGTTTCTTCATTTAGGTTTTTAATTTGGTTTTAAATTAAATTCCAGGGAGCATTAAAAAGCATTTAATGTGAAGGCAGCATTAACCCCCTCTATGTGTGTGTGTGTGTGTGTGTGTGTGTGTGTGTGTGTGTGTGTGTGTGTGTGTGTGTGTGTGTGTGTGTGTGTGTGTGTTGAAGCTCTTCTCTCTGCTCGGTGACTCTGATCTGGGTTCGATGGCGGCGGACGGCTTCTCGCTGCTGATGAGCGACTCAGACGACGTCCTGACCCGCTGTTGCCACGCCGACGTGCGCATCATGTACCGCCAGCGCTTCTTCAGCGAGAACTCAGCCAAGCTGGTTCAGGACTTCAACTCCGCTCCGCAAGGTACAGCAGCAGCAACAGTTCCAAATCCATTTGATATACTTTCTTGGGATCGATTGGTCTGGTCTGTCATAGTAGAACCTGACCTATTTTAAAAGTGAAGTTCTCTAGATTAACATTTACATTTGTGTGTGATATAACACGTGACTTTCTACTAGGCTTTATGAGTACCGTATTTAATTAAAGGAACAGTTCACCCTAAAATAAAAAATTTAAAAAATTAAAAAATTTGTTTTTTCTCTCTCAACTGTTCATTCTGGTGTGAGTTGCCAAGTTTAGAAGATATCGGTCATAGAGAGATCTGCCTTTTCACGAATACAATGGAACTGGATGGCACCTGGCTTGTGGTGCTCAAAGCACCAAAAATAAAAATATATACCGTAAATTCCGGACTATAAGCCGCGGCTTTTTTCCCGTTTTTTGGCCTTTTTTGCCCCCTGCGGCTTATATAACGGTGCGTCTTATCTATGGATTTTTTCCAAAAAAAAAAAAAATCTCTCTTTTTTAGCACTCTTTCTAACTATAAATCCACTTCTGTTTTAATTTCCTCTCTTGCCCTCTTTTAACAACATAACATAACATAACATAACACAACACAGGTAAGCAGAAAGAAAAAGACAAGCAATCACGCCATGAATGAGGAAATGACTCACCTGCTGGAGGCTGGAGATACACCGCTTGGGCTAAACTTTTACTCCGTGAAACACTATCGATTAAGTCCGACATCGCTCAGAGGTTTTGAGCAGCTTGAAAACAAGTTTGAAAACGTGCAGAAGTCCATCCACTCACTCACTAAAGAAAATAATGCAACCGTGAAGAGTTTCACTCGTGTCCAGCCATCTGGCCGAGTTAGAGCCGAAGTCCCGAACACAGTGAGAAAACCTCCCGAAGGTGCTGCTGCAGCGGGGTGCATATTGTCCGGCCAGCCGACCGAGAGGCATGCGAGCCGGGCACTATTAAACAGTTGGGGTGTGTGAGGTGGCTGGCTGTGGAGGTGGCGGTTTCTCCTCCTCCTCCTTTCTTCTTTCTTTCCGGCCTGCCACCGAGGGCCATCTTCATCTGCCTACTCCGCTGGCCCGACCGTCAACTCATCCTCCAGGCTGCGGGGAAGAAGCCCCTCACCTGGGAGGGTACGCGCTTTTTCGTCCCGGCAGGACCTCCGCGTTGGTGCAACAGAAACGCGCAACATACAACAGCAGCATCGAGTCAATGGATATCGCTTTGGCGTACTGTACCCAGCGAGACTCGTCATAACCATTGATGGACAGCGGCGGAACAAGAGCTCAAAGTGAAACTGCCGAATATCTTTTGAGTTGGACTGGTCAATAGTACTGTGGGTAACTAAAATAAAAAAATAAAAAACGGAATTCTCTCTTCTTTAGCACTCTTTCTAACTATAAATCCACTTCTGTTTTAATTTCCTCTCTTGCCCTCTTTTCACCACACCGCGGACACTGTGTGCACTGTAAAAAAAACAAAAAATACCACAATGTGTGATTTTGTCTGGGGATTAGTGACCTGGCTTTTGTTTTGTTGAAATGTTAATAAATGGGAGCTTCCCCAAACAGCCATCCATTCCCGACAATCCCCTCTGTGCACGAAGCCTTACATATGGTAATTAAACATCAAAACACCCGCGGCTTATAGTCCGGTGCGGCTTATAGAAGAAAAAAATAGTCACCTTTGAAGGTGCGGCTTATAGACCGGTGCGTCTTATAGTCCGGAATTTACGGTACTTGAAAAACGTCATCATTCATATAGTTTGTTCGTTCATTTCATCCTAATTGTATTGATTTTCTGTCTGACTTGCAGATAAGAAGCCAAACTACCTGAAGGCGCTGTCCAATATCGTGAACAAGCTTCCCAAACAGGTTCAGCTCACTGAGCTGCCAGCGGTGAGTGGAGAGGAAACCATGTGATGCAGATTGGCAACACCTACATATTTAAACTCTAGGACAGGGGTTCCCAACCTTTTTTGCACCGCAGACCAATTTAAAATGGGCAATATTGCTGCGTATCAAATACACTGGGCATGCGACCGCACAGACAGCCTCTGTTTATTCCTCTTTCTCTCTCATGTCTGTGAGACGTTATTTTTCTTCAGATCAGATCGATAGCCTACATATCATTGTGGATGGCCACAAATGCGTTTCCAACACTTTATGATTTCACTTTGTCGTCTTTTTTTACTACACAAAAGAGCATTTTCACCTGACGTGCAAACCGATCCAGCCTGGGGTCTTTTTAATGCGTGCGTGGGGAAGAAAAGCACAATGTTTCATTATGATCCTCTCCTTGCGCCTGTCTTTTTACTTTCGATTTAAGCTACCGCTCATTCTCATCTGTCTCCCTCGCTCGCTCTCTCTCTGTCTAATCTAAATCTAAATCTCTCTGTCGGTCTCTCTCTCTCTCTCTCTCTCTCTCTCTCTCTCTCTCTCTCTCTCTCTTTCTCCCTGCCGAATCATAGCTTCCACACGGCCTCCCAGCTAATGCTTTGCTGACCGGCACCGGTCTGGGGCCCGGTGGTTGGGAACCACTGTTCTAGGACAACCTCCACCCTCTGTCCTTTCACAGAGGTCTCAGGTGGGGGAGTGTCATTATGTCTTATAGAAAAATACATATGAACAGTTTTGGATACATTCAAAGTCAGACAGGAATCATTCAGCCAATTAGCTAATTTCTCCATAGCAACTGTGAGTAATGATGCAGATTTTTGTTTAGAATCTGCATGTGCAAATATGACTGTGTGTCATCTGCGTACATCTGCACCTTAACATCTGTGCAGATGCGAGGTAAGTCATTTATGTAGATGCCGGAAAAAATAGGACCTAAAATCGAACCTTGAGGCACCCCCTCTTCCTGTTTAGTGCTGTAAAGCCATCCAACAGATCTCCCTCCAAATCCGACCGGCTGTATCTAACCTTCCTCTCCCCTGCCTGTGGGTGTGCAGCTGCTGTCTCTGCTGCTGGAGGCGTTGTCTTGTGGGGACCAGGGGGTCCAGCTCTCCACCCTGTCCTGCCTGCAGCCTGTGCTGCTGAACCCTCCGCCCGCGCTCATCCAGCAGCTGGAGGCGCTGGTCAGTCGGTTGCTCGCCCTCACCTCCAGCCCGGCCATGGTCAGTGCCATCGCAGCTTCTATACTGTGATCAAATTATGAACATAGTCAATTTTACATTGTCTTTGTACATACTGTATGTACCGAAACCAAATACCCCCGACCCTGTCGCGTGGCAATTAAAGTTCTATTCTATACTATTCTATACCTTTACTACAATTGAATGTATTTGTTTGTTCTGTTCATTCTTGCAGAATGTGCGAACCACCTCTCTGCGGTGTATCCACGCTCTGTCCCGCTTCCCCGAACACGAGGTAACAATCAACCATACTGTCCATATTTCACGCAGCTACTGTCTCACCACTACAGTATTTTTCTAGTGGGGAACCCAAGGGACCTAAGTAAGTGTGTTTAGATCACAGCAGAATCCCTGAGAAACCCCTAAGATCTAGAGCAGGGGTTCCCAAACTTCACTTTTGTACCCTATCCTAATATACCTCCTATATTTAGTATTAGTGGACGGAATCTGATTTTTTCCCCTTCTTCGTTAGTAACTTCATAGAGAGTCTGGATTCGAGGGGTGGGTAGGGGGAGTGGTTCGGCAGACGTGAGTGGTTTTAGGGGTAGGGGGTCGGACCATTTTCCATGTTGAAAACGATTAGCCGTGTTGCTGAGGTACCCCCAAACATTGCCTAAAGTGCCATAAAGCTGAATGGCCACACCACTGTGGTGCGCTGTGGGTTTCAAGGTATTTGTGCTTGTATCATTCTGGATTTTCTGATTCATGGATGTAGACTGCTGCCTTGTTGGCATACAACCGCCAGGCAGTATTTCTAGTTTTGCATATCGTGCAGCCCTTGTGATCTATACTAGTAAGCGGCCACCAGGGCGGCGATCTAATTGTTTTGGCTTCACTTTTAGAGAGCTGATATCCCATCCATTCTTTATACAGTCAATGGCAAAAAACACAAAAAGTGAATGATCTTCCACCCCATTCATGCAAAATGTGTTTTCTGGGGCGGGATTATCAGAGCCTGGGATATGTCAAAGATTGATCAACAATGGCTGCTGTTTTAAATTGATTACAAGTACCAAGAGGACATCTTACTGTTTTGGACTGGCTCTGAGGAGGAGCTTCTATTATTTTATGATGATTTGAACACCAATAACAGAAACATAAAATTGTGTATTACATATTCAAAAAGCACTATTAATTTCCTAGACTTGACTATCTCTGAATGTACCCCCTTGCAAGCTGCTCAAGTACCCCTGGTTGGGAAACACTGCCTTATACAACCCTACGTCAAATAATCCAAACTATCCCTTTAAGACTTGACTTTGACTTTTGGGTGACTCGTCAGTCACATGACCTGGACTGTTCCACATGACATGTCCCACAATGACAAGTGAAGAGGCAGGTAGCAAGTTTACCTGTTGAAAACATTTACTCATTTGCTTCATCGATTCTGTCATTATATATTGTTTTGACAACAAGCTTTATATTAGGAAAGAGGTGAAAACAACAACTGCTGCTGTGTGGCTGTTTGTTGACATCATTACATCTCCCGGAAATCTCCGTAGCACTAGCACACCATAGCTTCAGGATTGTTACAGGGTCTGAAATCACTTATTGCAGGTTTAAGATATTAAATTGATACTGGACTTTGCACAGTTTATGAATACATTTTCCTCTTCCATCATGACCTGTGCTGTTCCAGATCCTGCCGTTCCGCTCCAGAGTTTTGCGAGGTTTGTCTCGGCCGCTGGACGACAGGAAGCGGCTGGTGAGGAGCGAGGCATCTCGAGCCCGAGGAGTCTGGTGAGGAGCACAGACCACCACACTTAAAGAGACAGCTCACCCTCAAATCCTACAAAATACACATTTCTCCCCTTACCTGTAGTGCTATTTATCCATCTAGATCAGAGATGCCCAAATTCTTTCCTATGAAGGATCCAGCAATTAATCTGGATGGAGGGTCGTGGGCCAAAAATAAATGTTGATGTTATGTGGAATTACGGTACATTACATTAAATTGTATTATATTTTATAGACAATTTACATTCTAAATATAAAATACATTTTCAAAATAAAAAAGAAAACAATAATTTTATTAGTTAGATTTAGAGTTGATTGTAAAAAGAAAAGCATAAACATATGTACTGTGAAGGGAAAGACACCTTTCTGACAGAAGGTGAATGCAACTCAAGGTGTGTAGCCCTAACCCTACCCATAGAACCCATTCTCATTCAGATATCCTGAGGTGAGAGGTCAAGGGACCCCTTTGAAAATGGCCGTGCCAGTTTTTCTCTTAACTTTATAGCGTTATTTAGCCTCCTTCCCGACAAGCTAGTTTGACATGGTTGTTGGTACCAATGGATTCCTTCGGTCTTCTAGTTTCATTATGGTATCATCACGCTAAAATGAGCCCGTCACAGCCTCTCAAAGCTGGCTGCGTTTTTTTTTTTTGTCAAGTCAAATCCATGGCGGGCCAAAACAAACGGAGCATGGGCCAAATTTGGAAGGTGGGGGTAGGGAGGTAGGTGGTCTGGCGGAGGGGTGGAACCTTGCATAAAAGGCATTCAGTTCATCTGGCAGGGTGGGTGGGGTGTTTAAAGTCAGAAGCAGCGTGGAGTCCTCTCCAAAGGTGTCTTGGGTTCAGTCAAGTTTGGACTCCAGCTGCTTTCCGAATTCCCTCTTTGTATTTATGATTGTTGTTCTGAGCATGTAGCGTCCCTGTTTGGTTGTTGTTCTGAGCGTGTAATGTGCCTGTTTGGTTGTTGTTCTGAGCGTGTAGTGTGCCTGTTTGGTTGTTGTTCTGAGTGTGTAGCGTGCCTGTTTGGTTGTTGTTCTGAGCGTGTAATGTGCCTGTTTGGTTGTTGTTCTGAGCGTGTAGTGTGCCTGTTTGGTTGTTGTTCTGAGCGTGTAGCGTGCCTGTTTGGTTGTTGTTCTGAGCATGTAGCATCCCTGTTTGGTTGTTGTTCTGAGCGTGTAGCATCCCTGTTTGGTTGTTGTTCTGAGCGTGTAGGGTGCCTGTTTGGTTGTTGTTCTGAGCGTGTAGTGTGCCTGTTTGGTTGTTGTTCTGAGCGTGTAGCATCCCTGTTTGGTTGTTGTTCTGAGCGTGTAGCGTGCCTGTTTGGTTGTTGTTCTGAGCGTGTAGCATCCCTGTTTGGTTGTTCTGAGCGTGTAGCATCCCCGTTTGGTTGTTGTTCTGAGCGTGTAGCGTCCCCGTTTGGTTGTTGTTCTGAGCGTGTAGTGTGCCTGTTTGGTTGTTGTTCTGAGCATGTAGCGTGCCTGTTTGGTTGTTGTTCTGAGGGTGTAGCGTGCCTGTTTGGTTGTTGTTCTGAGCGTGTAGCGTCCCCGTTTGGTTGTTGTTCTGAGCGTGTAGCGTGCCTGTTTGGTTGTTCTGAGCGTGTAGCGTGCCTGTTTGGTTGTTGTTCTGAGTGTGTAGCGTCCCTGTTTGGTTGTTCTGAGCGTGTAGCGTGCCTGTTTGGTTGTTCTGAGTGTGTAGCATCCCTGTTTGGTTGTTGTTCTGAGCGTGTAGCGTGCCTGTTTGGTTGTTCTGAGTGTGTAGCATCCCTGTTTGGTTGTTGTTCTGAGGGTGTAGCGTGCCTGTTTGTATTCCTCTGGTGATCCGGAGTTGAAGGCAGTGGTCCGTGCGTGGAGGGCTTCACGGACATCACTGTTAATCCATGGTTTTTGGTTGGGCATGATTTTCTTTTTAATTATTATTATTTTTTGCGGGGACTACGTGCATATTCTGTCAAAGCTTGTTCCAGCCTCTCTCCAGCTCTGCACCTGCCGGATTCGACCTGGATGTGCGTGTTTTTAACTTTTCTAAAGCTTGTTTACAGTGTCTGTGTACTCACTGAGGTTTCCTGTGGCCCTCAAGCCCTGCTGTAGCTGCAGTTTCATGTAGGAAGTAGCTAGCAGCTACTGTACTGTACATGCCCTGCTGGTGCTTGTACTCACATCTCCATGACGAGGTATATCTGTGGTTATTTTCCTCACAGGTTCCTCATAGGGAGTCCGGGAGGAAGCTGATTTCCCCGCCGCCACACATGTTGTAGGAGGAAGGAGGCGGGTCGAGCTCCAGAGGCCCAGGACCGTGGCTCTGTCTGCAGCCCGGGCAGCAGCACCCTCTGCTGGGACAAATCCGTCGCTGCTACCCCCCCCCCCCCCCCCCCCCCCCCCATCCTCTCTCTCTCTGGATCTTCCAGCCTCCACCACTTCAAAAAACAATTCCCTCCATCCTGCCGTCTTCTCCAAGAGTTTTTTAACTGCCATGTTTTTGTTTTCACTGCTTCTTTTTCTTCTTTTCTTGATGAACACACAAAAGAGAGGGTTTTGTCTGACAGACATTTAGATAGAAATGAAGTGTAAAGAAGGGGGGATGAGCAGCAGCCAGATAAACGTCTCTCTCGCTTTGTATGGGAGAGAATGATGTGTCCGATTCATGCAGATGATCAGTCTTTCATTTCTTGAACACCTTGTAGAACATGATCTAAGTTGGCGTTCAGATGATAAAGCAAGGGATCTCTGTCTGCGTGTTCTTTGCATATTTCAAGAACCATTCGTCCCGTCGACAAGGTACCTGCTGTGGACTCAAGGATGATGTGCAGTGATGGACTGGGTTGCGATGTTTTCACACACTTTAAACTGTCAGTTCATGTCAGCCATCGACACACGGGTCTCATTGAAATACACAGGATATTGTCAGTTTTTTTTACATATACTTTTTTTTTCATGTGAATGCAGCGAAAGTCGAGATATTTCAATTGTAAATTTCAAAACCGCCACCAACTGACTGATTTAAAACAGCCAGCAAGTGACTGTGATTTCAAACAGCCACCAACTGACTGATTTGGCATTTCTAGTGTTCATGTCCGACAAGGTTTAGGATGAGTTTCATTCCAAAATGAGATAAACCATCATTTAAAAAAGAGACACTAATTCACTCAGACACTCAGTTGTTGGCGGTTCGTTTGAGATCTCCCCAGTTGAGCCCACTACCAGCCATTTCTGCCTGGACACCATCTTCCTCAGCGGTTCCTGGGACCACCTCTTTTCCTTGTTCCTTGGGGGTTTCATTTCAGAGCTTGTCGATTTATGTTTGTGGCAGGTTTTCTGAGGACGTGTCCAATCCATCTCCACTTTCTCCTTCCAATTTGGAGGTCAATCCTGGTCTGTTCTTCTCCCGTGGCGCGGGGACGTCTGACCAAGCCGGAAGTACCGCTACTGGGAATTGAACCGGGGTCTCAGAGATGGTGGGCAAGTTCTTTTACCTCTACACTACCCAGACTTGCTTCTCCTGCATTTGTGTGTGAAAAGAGAGCTCATAAGGAGACCTCTGCTTAAAAAAACATTTTGACTTATTTATCAAATTAATAATAATATTATCAAATTAATATTGCTTGGTGAATTTCCGGTAGCATTATTGTTTCCCAAATAGGTTATAGTGTTTTGGATTGAAACTCTTCATACAACCGGCATTAAATTTAGACATGCAACCTCCCATACAGAGAGAGAAACAGAAAAGATGTCATATGGATGATTGGGGAAAATGGCGCAACAATCAGTTTTGAAACCATTGTGAGTGTTCAGCCCCCCCAAAATCCCATCTTTGTCACGTTTTTGGGAATCTGAGCAGCATCTGATCTGGAGAGTTGAAGATCTTCTGTCCTTGGACCTCCAGCAGCAGAGCCAAATGAAACCTGACTGCAGCACTTCACCAAGCATGCACTGACTGCCTTCAGTCTTGGATCCAGATGAATGTTATGTCTTATGAATAGGCTGGTGGGTTTGATTGATGTCACTGGGGTGCAGCGGCTGGGTGGAGTTATGAAGTGGGACCGGGGGGTAAAGTGTTTATGTGCCAAGTATCCTCCAGTCGGCACACGGGGAGATTAATCAAATGCTCCATGAACGCACAAGCTAAAGCGAGACTCATTTTAAGTGTGATATTAGATAATTGAATAACTATATTGAGGTTGTAACTTTGCTGGGCTCAGATTGTAAGTTATGTAACAGTGTGTTGAGCCTCTGCCTTATTCACTCTGTTGAAAGATTGAGGCGATTATATAAGTTGTTTTATCATTTCATTAAGGTTCAACTTATGCCAAGGATATATGGACGATATTTAAAATGTCTAACTTAAAATGCCATTAAAACTCATTCTTTTTTTGTAATTGCATGACAAGTGTTGTGCGTTTTATTCTGTTATGTTGAAAATGAGAACACTGCAGACCAGAGACGTCAAACACACTGGTTTTATAATGGATAGAAAGGAAAAATCAAACAAGCGCAGCTTCCATTGGTTAAAAATTATACCACATGTCAAGTCATCTGTCTACAGCAGGGGTGCCCAAACCTTTTTAGGATATTAGAGCTACTTACAGAAAAATAAAACTATAGTTGCGAGCTACTTCTTTTCCCCTTGTCCCCCCAAGTACATATTTCACACATTTTAACAGTATTATATTATTTATTTAACATTAAATTATGTTCTAATGTTAAATACTGTAGATACTGAGTTAGCTATACATGAGTGGGATTTAGTTTATGCAATAAAAATAAAATAATACATTGTGGATTTCTTTGGCGAGCTAACATACATAGCTAACACATACAGTTACAAAGTGTTTCAAAAATGATGTTGGAACGTTAGAAATGCCTCTATCTTCTACTCTACTGACATGTGGAAGTTGATGCCAGCTTCTCTGGTCTCTTTGGTCCTTTTAGTGCAGCAGTTAGGTCCAAAAGACAGTGGTTGCTTCCCATAGTACGCTGTTGTAGTTGTTGGTAAAGGTCTCCTTGGGGGTCTCCTTGAGGTTATTATAATCTAAAAATTATAAAAATGGTAGACATTTGGTATCATTTTAGACAGTTACAATTGACTTATCCACTTTACCTGAATAAAACTACTATATATATCTATATCTATAGATAGATATATATATACATACACACACAGCCTATATATTCTATAATAAAATTGCCTGGGCAGGTGGTGTGTCAGTAACGATTTGCATCACATTCGTGATGTTGCAACCGATACCATGCCACCCCAGACACCCCCCCCCCACACACACACACCCCCATATATACATACATACACTGTATTAGGCCACTTTCACTATTGACTCCAATGACAGTCAGCTGAGAAGTGTACCAATGGCGGACGGTTGGTCCCAGTCTTTAATGTAGTGTTATATCTCTATGACTTTAACCATGTTTAGTAAGAGATAGCACATCCAAATCATTTATTATCAAAGAGGCAAGGAACATTGTCCACAATATAGGACCTAGGTACAAAACCCACTGACACTTTATTTGGATAGTCAGGTGTAGATACTCAAATAATCAGATGTCAAAGTATGTTTGTTACGTCCCTTAAATGAGTGTCTAGGGTGAAAAGGTGTAACATAAGGAGTCCAGGAAAAACAGAGTGAAACTGAGTTCAAAGTAAACTAGACTAAACAAAAAGACAACGAGAAAAGGGGGAGTAAAGAAAAGGGTGACACACCCCTACAGGGCTTCCTTAACCCATTGATACCTGATGCAGCATTTGCGTGTATATCCCTCATTTGTGTGTGTATCCCTTTAAGACCGTGTGACGGTCTTAAAGGGATACACACACAAATGCTGCATCAGGTATCAATGGGTTAATATTCACATTAAATAGGAAGCAATCAACAAAAAGTCAAGTGAGATACAAAGTAGCTAAGTAGACCAATGAGTGTGTGCATGAAAAATAGTTAGGCTACATCTAACAAAAGGCCCAGAAGCATAGGCTAAAGCAAGGCCAATGAGAGTAACTTCAAAGTTACAAAGCCAGCAAATAGGCTGAGACAACACAAAACCTGCAAATATGCTGACAGCTATAGAAATAGCTATAGCTTCAAAGCACACACAATAAACAAGTGCTGGCTGTCAAGTGGCCAAAGGGCACACAAAAAAACTAACCAAAAAGAGAGCTAGTAAAGTTAGCTGAAAGTAGCAAAAAGAGCTAGTAGGATACACAAGGCTATGTAAGAAACAGAGTTTCAAACACAACCAGAGGGCACATGGCAGGTGGCGGGCCAGTGTTAAGCACGCAGAGCACTCCGCTAACAGACCCCCAGCACCATTTTGGAACACTGGAGCTTATGTAGGGCATGCAGGTCTGAAGCAGCCAATCAGCAGCAACGACTCAGCCAATTGGTGTTGATTGCCAACCAGCTCCAGGTGAGGGCTCCTCAAGAGGGCATCATGGCACCAGTGGGGGTGTGTCTCGGACAGAGAGAATGAGGCATGGAAAGAAACAGGATAGACCCATTTTGTGCCGAAAAGACAGGGTAAACACAGGTGCAAGCAAAACACTAATGAGGGTTTCCAACTTCCAATCATTGGAATTTGGAAACCCTCATTAGTGTTTTGCTTGCACCTGTGTTTACCCTGTCTTTTCGGCACAAAATGGCCCCCATGAAATGGGTCTATTGAGACACACACACAACCCAGACCAGGCTTTGACAGAGGCACCCCCTCCCATTACAATTTACATATTGTAAAATAAATAAGTCCAAGGGCCGTAACAGTGTTAAACAAAACCTCACTTGCTTTTTTTGCTACATTTTTTTGGTCTAGCCTGACCATAACCCCCCCCCCCCCAACACTGACCGTATTTCTAACATTAACCCCAACTGAACTGTGACCATGCAATCTGGGAAACAGCCTGTATACTTTTCAGTTATATAGTCATAACAAAATCATTCAGTCCTGTATTTATTGTCAGCACACAATTTTGTTAGTTTGTTTACATGAAGTAATTCAACTTGTTTAGTCAAGTAAAACAAAAGTACAGGCTCTGAAATAAAGTATAAAAGTAAAAAAGTATTCCTAGTTGTTTCTCTGCCAAGCTAACTGAAACTCGCGTCATATTAATATAATTTGAAGACTAATAAACTTAAGATCCCCTCCAAACATGTTTTAAGATGTATAAAGTATATACTACATTTTGATAAATTATTTTTGTGATATGGTTTTCCCACAAAAAACGTGTCTGTTACATTACTTGTTACTTGTCTGTCGTGCATGGAAACTAAGTAACTAGCCTGTTTTAAAAATGTAAGGAGTAGAAAGTACAGATATTTGTGTTAAAGTGTAAAACTATACTCAGTATAGTACAGATACAACTCAGCTAGTACAGATACCTGAAAATCCTGCTTTAACAAAGTATTTGTACTTAGTTACTTCCAATCTCTGACTAAATGTAATAGTGAAGAAAGTTTTTAATTCAAATAAATCTAAGGCACTCAATTTCACTGAAACAGTTCAATATGAGCATGCAGATTACTCTGTGTGACGGGGCGTCAGTGGTGAGTCTCTGTGTGACGGGGCGTCAGGGGTGAGCCTCTGTGACGGGGTGTCAGTGGTGAGTCTCTGTGTGACGGGGCGTCAGTGGTGAGTCTCTGTGTGACGGGGTGTCAGGGGTGAGTCTCTGTGACGGGGTGTCAGGGGTGAGTCTCTGTGACGGGGTGTCAGGGGTGAGTATCTGTGTGACGGGGCGTCAGTGGTGAGTCTCTATGTGACGGGGCGTCAGTGGTGAGTCTCTGTGTGACGGGGCGTCAGGGGTGAGTCTGTGATGGGGTGTCAGTGGTGAGTTACTCTGTGTGACGGGGCGTCAGGGGTGAGTCTCTGTGACGGGGCGTCAGTGGTGAGTCTCTGTGTGACGGGGCATCAGGGGTGAGTCTGTGACGGGGTGTCAGTGGTGAGTTACTCTGTGTCGGGGCTGTCAGTGGTGAGTTACTCTGTGTCGGGGCTGTCAGTGGTGAGTCTCTGTGTGAGGGGGGTCAGTGGTGAGTTACTCTGTGTCGGGGGTGTCAGTGGTGAGTTACTCTGTGTCGGGGCTGTCAGTGGTGAGTCTGTGACGGGGTGTCAGTGGTGAGTTACTCTGTGTCGGGGGTGTCAGTGGTGAGTCTCTGTGTGAGGGGGGTCAGTGGTGAGTTACTCTGTGTGAGGGGCGTCAGTGGTGAGTTACTCTGAGTGAGGCGTCGGTGGTGAGTTGCAGAGGTCAGTGGTGCAGCAGGACCGCGTCACCATGGGGGGGATTGGGTGATCGTTGTTGCATTCCATTTGAGTAGCACATCGTAGCACCACCAAATCTTCTTCATCTGGGAATAACACAACACACACACACACACACACACACACACACACACATACACACACACATCCATACACAGACATAGGATCAATGTATATCCATTGGTATCCAGCAGATGTGGAAAGTAACTAATTATTGTAATTAAGTAGCTTTTTTTTTTGTGTACTTGTACTTTTCCTTGAGTAGTTTTTTTTACTCTTTCCAACCCTGATATCCAGAATAAACAAAGAACAGGGGGAAACTGGCATTACATCTGATACATATTTAAGAAGTATGCTTAATTCTTTGCTAATACAGCTCAAATATTGTTTTCTAGAAATGCACCGGCAGGAGTTAGGGCATGGGAGGATCACGCTATTCCCCGCAGTTGCCCTCCCCCCGAACAGGTGCCCCGACCAACCAGAGGAGGCGCTAGTGTAGCGACCAGGAATCATACCCCACCGGCTTCCCACCCGCAGACACGGCCAATTGTGTCTGTAGGAACGTCTGACCAAGTTGAAAATACCTCTGCCGGAAATTGAACCCAGGTCTCCGCGGTGGTACGTGAGTGCTTTTACCTCTACACTACCCAGACGCCCCCAGTACCCCCCCCCCCCCCCCCCAATATCTCAACAAAATGAACAATATTCAGATAACTCAAACATCTTAGTCTTGGAGTCTAATTCACACAACCACCCATACATGACAGTAAAAGGGAGTGAGAAATGTGAGTGTTATTTAGTTCTAATTCAGTTACAAAGTTAACTCTAATCAGGAGTTTTATGAGGAAGTATTTGCTTACCGGCCGGCCGGTGCATTACAATTCTGGTACAGTAGCTGGAAAGTCCTCCACATTCCTCTTTCTCTAGTTTGTCTATGTCAGACAGCAGGCACCTCTGTGGGCTTCCATCCGTGACGTGCATACAGTGATAACACCACAGTGCCTGGACCGCTGCAAAATGACATGTGTTCATGTCATATGTTAATGACATGTGTTCATGATGTTCATACAGCTGTTTCATCTGATAAAGCTCTCATTGGTCCACTTGCCATGGCTTTTCTCGGCTCTATAATTCAGTGGTTCCCAACCTTGGGGTTGCGACCCTAAGTGGGGTCACGATTTTAACACCACACACAATTTAAAACTAACGAAGAGGATTAGGGCCACTGTGTGTGTGTGTGTGTGTGTGTGTGTGTGTGTGTGTGTGTTTTAGTTTGGAGTTTTAAAAAATCTGGAGAATTGTTATTGACAGGGAGAATGCCTATTCATAAACGTTAAAATGTAGCTAAATGTGTCCAAACAAAACAATCATCAATGTTCATAAGATTCATTACACATGTGTCAATCATATATATAGGCTATGTAAGGTAAATACAAATACAAAGCAATAAACGAGCAAACAAAATCTATTTCTAAAGAGTTTTGTGGTTTGGGTTCTTCTATTCTGTGAGAATGCACTCCAACAAATCAAAAATTATTCACAAGGTCATAGAGTACGGCAGGAATGAGTCTGGAAGACCTGGATGTTAGCACTTCTGGCACTTAAGTGTAAAAGTCAATGGGATTTTTGTGTGTGTGTGTGTGTGTGTGTGTGTGTGTGTGTGTGTGTGTGTGTGTGTGAGAGAGAGATAGAGAGAGATCGTAGGTACACATTTTTACAACAATTATGTCAAAACGACAAATTACTAAACAAATTGAAAGTTTTAAACATCCAAAGAAAATAAAAAAGAAATTATATGAATGGAGTTACTTACATGTATAGTAGGTAACAGCTAAAAGTAGAGTGAGGATAAATGCAGAGGAAGCCATTTTTTCCACTGTAAAATAAAGTACATAATTATTGTTGAGATTTGTGTCAAGAAAACTAAGAATTAAAAATGGAAAAATGTGGTTGAGACTGTCATAATATTACGCATATTCATACAAGTGCTATTATGAAACAGGTTAAATGCAAAGTAGGCTATTTAATATAATTTTGATAAATCAAAAATATGTACCACATCAAATCAAATTGTCAGTGATAATAGTCTTAAGAAGACCACACCATTTTCATGTGGGGAAAAAAGGTCAATATTCCAGCTGTATTAGAAAAGATATATTTTGGTATGCGAGCAGTACCTTACCTCTCTGGCTGCATCAATGTGAATTCAGAATGCTTGTTTCCCTTATATGTGACATCTGATCCTCTCGCATTGTCTAAATTGAGGACAACCGGTTGTCTCACAAGTATCACATATCTGTTTTGATCAAGTATCTAAGGACATCCTTCAAACAGCAAAGTTTGTCTTCAAAGCAGTTCGTCATCGGCTTCCCACTAAATGTTCAAAAAGTTTCTTCAGAAGAAGTGAAGAAAGTCATAGTCACAATATAAGATGGATTTTTTTTGCCTCTTACTCAAACATCCATGTCTCAGTTTAGTCTTCATTTGAGCCATTTGATTTGAGCCAAAGTTTTCAATCAGCTCCCCTCATCTAAAATAAGAATCTAATAATGATCATTTAAAATCTAATCTAATAATAATAATCTAAAATAAACAAATAAAAATAAATAAAAATAAAACTGTATTTATTTAATAATCTTCATGCTTATCATGTCTCATTCATGCATGTTGGACTTGTTTTTTTCCCAGAGTCTTTGTGTCTTTCATCCCTGCAGGAGCTATGGATGCAGGATGTTTCCTCCATGATCTCGAAACCCACCGCTACTATTAATATTATTAGTCCTGATTTTATTATTACTACAGTTATCATTGTTATAACTGTGCATTATTATCACTACTTATGTTTTCACTTATTACAGTTGTTAATGGTAGCTATTAGGGATGAGCCGAGTACTCTGATGAAACGAGTATCCGAGTATCCGGTACAGATAATGTACTTTTTGCGATTATCATCCGAGTACAATTATGTCAATATCCGTACTCCTGATTAGGGCTGGGTATCATTAAAAAAATTACGATACCACGACCAATACCATGCAGTACCCTTAAAGTGACTCAAGTAGGATACTTCATTCAATCACCTTTTTTCCCCCCATACTTTAAACGTTTTGGTGGCATCTCGGCACGCTGAACTTCCGCAAACAACAACAACAACAACAACAACAAAACATAAGCCACACCCACTTTCAGTCTAAACCATACACACTTTTGATTTAAGCCACACCCCCTCTGAGTAGGGATACGGATACAGGTAATAGAGTACCGCAGGAATGAGTCCGGAAGTAGCATGTTGGTATTAGAATGAGGATTTTGCTTAAATGCATTGAATTACGTTTGTGGTCAACACATTTTATGAAACTGCAGCCTTTGTGTCAGGCTAATCTTCACAAACGTGGACCACTTTTATGACTTTTAAATGTGTGTTTTTTTACGTGATTTTCAGAAAACGTTGAAAAAGTCATAAAAGTGGTCCTCATTTTGTTAAGATTATCTTACTGACACAATGGCCGTAGTTTCAGAAACTTTTGTTAACAACCACAGACCTTATTTCATGCATTTGCATGCAAAATCCACATTCTAAAATCCCTCCCATAGGATTTTCCTCTGAGGACCACCCTACAAAGATAGCCTACGTCATCCCTGCGGTGCTCTATTTTAGTTGGTTAAAAGGATTCACTAAACAGCCAAACAGTTCAACAGATAGCTACATAATAGAGCTGAACAGTCACGTCACATTTCTTGCCCCATTTTATGTGGCCCGCAAAGAGCTAACAAAGAATGCCATTTATGCAATAGCCTACAATTCTAATTGTAATTAGTTATAATAGTTGTAGGCTACTGTCTGTTTGCCATTATTTCTCCTATACTTCTTCTTTCAGAGTTAGTTATTAATTATTAAGTTATTCCAAAAAAAAACTATAATAATCGAATGAGAGGCAATTACGGTATGTAATATGATAACAATTAGGCTACATTTATGTCGTGTTACATTTACAACCGGCCCTTTGAGGGCAACCATAATGCTGAGTTTGACACCCCTATGAATGTAACAAAGTTCACTTCTTTCGTCTTTGGCCTGGGAGCACCAACTGAAGATCGCTGCTATTGGTATTTCAATCATGAGAGACTTGTAGGACATTTTAACAATCTTTATTGAATCAGAATAGACAGTTTGAGTATGGCGTATGACTCCATGATGTGACGCTCCTCTTGCTATGAGAGAGGGTCAGTGCTACACTAAATTATGATTCAGTCACGTCTCTCTTTGTCCAGAAATTCATATTTCCTGTTCCTGAAGCACATCATGGTAACAAAGGCAGCCTAGATTTCTATGACAGCCATCTCATATGACCTGAGAATTCAATACTGTGTTTGGATCTTTTCACGTCTCATCAGCATGACATGTTTGTTATATGATGGAAGAGGTTGAGTTTCCACATCTTCTCGTCAACATGTTCAAATAAGGTCTGCATCATTTAGAGTTAATTTAGTGATTTGAATGGACGTTTAGGATACTTGAAGTTTAGTTGCCTCTTGTGGACATTTTCAGATGTTCCTATTTCAGGATCCCAGAGGTAATCTATCGTTGACAACCCAGATAGATTGTTCTTTGTTACATGATCACATGGCTGCAGGGTGGTGGCTGACACACAATGGGTGGGCTGCTTCAGGTTACATAATGAAATCCCATACACAGACTTGTCTTGGTTGTGTTATCAGCAAGAACAAAACGCAAAACAGTCCATCCCTTATTGTATGGTGTACCCATACAAACAAATAGCTTTGCTCACTCTCTTCAGGATAATAGGATTTTTTTTTTGACATAACAGGGATAGGTTCTCAGCTTTTTCATGTATTTTCATACATACTCAAAGTGTATACAAAAAGGGTACTGTAGGCTACTACATTTTTTTTTATACCACATTGACTTTTTTTTTGCATATTATAGTGTATTTATATGAATGCCTTTTACCCTTTACGGGTTAAATAGTGTATTAGACTCATTACTATTATTGTGTGCTTTGTATTATTGTATTTATTATACGCATTGTATTTTTAATAATGATGATGATGTCACGTGACAAAACAAGCAGGATTTGCCGGCTCGCTGCATGGCTTGAAGAAGTATATCCAGTCCCAGCCATACACCTGCACACACACACACACACACACACACACAGACACACACACACACACACACACACACACACACACACACACACACACACACACACACACACACAGTGACAGAGATTCCTTGCTTTCTCGTACAATGCTGAAGTCTCCGTTATGAGCGGAGCTAGGCTGCTTGTTTCTGCCACTCCCACATGTTGACATTCCAAACCAGCCCAGTGGACATAAATCTATCTGTCAGTAATTCTGTCTGTGACAACACGCGCCCTGGGCCTGGACAGTGAGTGGCATTCAACACACGCGCCCTGGGCCTGGGTAGGATCTGTACTTGTTTGAAATTCAAGTCCCCATGAGAAACCTTAGATTGGCAAAGCTGGCAGTTTGTGGTCCGTGATGCACGAAGGGTTGAAGACGTCAAGATGGCCTGTTCTCTGCTAAGTCAGTGAGGCTGGCGTTACGCTTCTCTTAACTGGTTGAAGACATTAAGATGGCCTGTTCTCTGCTAAGTCAGTGAGGCTGGCGTTACGCTTCTCTTATTTTAACTGGTTGAAGACGTTAAGATGGCCTGTTCTCTGCTAAGTCAGTGAGGCTGGCGTTACGCTTCTCTTATTTTAACTGGTTGAAGACGTTAAGATGGCCTGTTCTCTGCTAAGTCAGTGAGGCTGGCGTTACGCTTCTCTTATTTTAACTGGTTGAAGACGTTAAGATGGCCTGTTCTCTGCTAAGTCAGTGAGGCTGGCGTTACGCTTCTCTTATTTTAACTGGTTGAAGACGTTAAGATGGCCTGCTCTCTGCTAAGTCAGTGAGGCTAGCGTTATACTTCTCTTATTTTAACTGGTTGAAGACATTAAGATGGCCTGCTCTCTGCTAAGTCAGTGAGGCTAGCGTTATGCTTCTCTTATTTTAACTGGTTGAAGACATTAAGATGACCTGTTCTCTGCTAAGTCAGTGAGGCTAGCGTTACGCTTCTCTTATTTTAACTGGTTGAAGACATTAAGATGACCTGTTCTCTGCTAAGTCAGTGAGGCTAGCGTTACGCTTCTCTTATTTTAACTGGTTGAAGATGTTAAGATGGCCTGCTCTCTGCTAAGTCAGTGAGACTAGCGTTATACTTCTCTTATTTTAACTGGTTGAAGACGTTAAGATGGCCTGTTCTCTGCTAAGTCAGTGAGGCTAGCGTTACGCTTCTCTTATTTTAACTGGTTGAAGACATTAAGATGACCTGTTCTCTGCTAAGTCAGTGAGGCTAGCGTTACGCTTCTCTTATTTTAACTGGTTGAAGATGTTAAGATGGCCTGCTCTCTGCTAAGTCAGTGAGGCTGGCGTTATACTTCTCTTATTTTAACTGGTTGAAGACGTTAAGATGGCCTGCTCTCTGCTAAGTCAGTGAGGCTGGCGTTATACTTCTCTTATTTTAACTGGTTGAAGACGTTAAGATGGCCTGCTCTCTGCTAAGTCAGTGAGGCTAGCGTTACGCTTCTCTTATTTTAACTGGTTGAAGACGTTAAGATGGCCTGCTCTCTGCTAAGTCAGTGAGGCTAGCGTTATACTTCTCTTATTTTAACTGGTTGAAGACGTTAAGATGGCCTGCTCTCTGCTAAGTCAGTGAGGCTAGCGTTATACTTCTCTTATTTTAAATGTATTGAAATTCCAGGGTACATTGACCAATGGTTTCTGTGATGGTTTCTCCATGTCTGTGCTGTTGAAATCTGATTGCTTTACATTTATCCATCTTTATTTCTCAGGTCAATGGTGAATTTCAGCGACTCACCACATCCCACTGACTCCAGTCCAAATTCCTCTCTCAGCTTGGCCTAGTTTGACAACCTGTTGAGGCAAAAAAGATAACCGAAAGACTTGCTAGCAAACTACGAGAAGATGCAAGGGGACATGATCTGGGTGTTATACTGCATACGTATGGCCTGTGTTACCCAGGTCAAAGGGTGAATTTGCAGGTAAAAGTTCTTGACTTGTGCATGCGTGCAATGGGGGCTTCATTAAGCACTGCCTGTGGCAGTCAGAAAGAATGAAATCGAACACTAAAGTCACAGGTAGGGTTATGTTAAAGAGCAAAGTCATTGGCTCATAAACAATCTCATATATAGGAATGTCTTTCTTTCCAGCTGATAGTCAACAGACACTGTAGATGAAATCTGTAAAAGATAAGGGGCCGAAACAAGTGTAAATAATAACTCGATTCACTGGAAAATAGCTTTATTCAATGACTAACGTTTCGTCGCCTGCTGCGTCTTCATCAGAGTCAAACAGGGTGACAAGCAAAACAACTTGTTTTAAAAAGCCTGCCCAATACACATCGCAGTCCGTCATTGGCTGGTAGGGATGGGAGGTGCCCAAACCCAGTGAGCCAATAGCACTCAAACAGCACAGTGAAGTAGGCTATAATGGCTGGCCAGCCACCATTTATAAATAACAATACAATATAAGCCATAGAATAGAAATAGAATAGAAATGGAAATACATAGGCACAAATAACAGTTTCTCCCAATGGAAAGGTACAGGTTATAAATAACAAGAGAGGCTTAGTTCCTCGTTTAGACCATTTGGTTCAACAGTATTTAGGCTGTAAATCCAAAATGCTTCTCTTCTTAACAGTTTGTTGACAGTGTCGCCTCCTCTCTGTGAGGGAGACACATGTTCAATACCCCAGAATTTCAGTGTGGCAGCAGAGCCACGCATGTGGTTTATATTCTGAAGTGTCCGTGCGGGATGGTCTATGTCGGACAGACCAAACGGGCATTAAAAGCCCGTATTGCTGAACATAAGGCTGCAATCCGCAACCACAACATGGATTATGCAATAGCGAGACATTATGCTCAGGCCCAGCATGGCTCTGCTGCTACACTGAAATTCTGGGGTATTGAACATGTGTCTCCCTCACAGAGAGGAGGCGACACTGTCAACAAACTGTTAAGAAGAGAAGCATTTTGGATTCACAGCCTAAATACTGTTGAACCAAATGGTCTAAACGAGGAACTAAGCCTCTCTTGTTATTTATAACCTGTACCTTTCCATTGGGAGAAACTGTTATTTGTGCCTATGTATTTCCATTTCTATTCTATTTCTATTCTATGGCTTATATTGTATTGTTATTTATAAATGGTGGCTGGCCAGCCATTATAGCCTACTTCACTGTGCTGTTTGAGTGCTATTGGCTCACTGGGTTTGGGCACCTCCCATCCCTACCAGCCAATGACGGACTGCGATGTGTATTGGGGAGGCTTTTTAAAACAAGTTGTTTTGCTTGTCACCCTGTTTGACTCTGATGAAGACGCAGCAGGCGTCGAAACGTTAGTCATTGAATAAAGCTATTTTCCAGTGAATCGTGTGCTCCAGGATCCTCTTTGGTTTGTCCATTGAACTTTTGTCGTGATACTGTCCTGTCCTGAGAGCACCGACCTCCTTTTGTGGAGGGGCTTACGCGCAAGAGACTCCTTTTGTATTGTAAATAATAATATCTGTTGCTAGCAGGTGACCAGAACAAAACATGGCCCAAATAGCAAGATACTTCCTTGTATACAGTATGTAGGCCAAAGCATGGTGAATGAGAAGAGGAATGGATGTTATGTATTGTTATAATGAGCACACCAAAAGACAGACGCTTTTCTCTCTCTTGAGTTTTAGCTTTTAGATTTAGTTTTATTACAGGAAGTGCATGAAACCCATCACCAAAATAGTCATACATTCTGTCATTGTGTTACTTATGGATGGAATTATAGTGAAAATAAACTATTTCCCTTTTTATTCATATTTTTTTTCCCGATTTTTTTATCCCCCCTTAGTGCTAATTTAATTTATTTATCCTGGTTGCTACTCCACCCTCTGCCGATCTGGGGAGAGCCGAAACTGGCTCCATGCTTCCTCCGAGACATGGGCAGTTAGCCAGCCGCTTCATTTCACCTGACAGAGGAAGCTTCACCGGTAGGACATAGCACGTGGGAGGTTCACGCTATTCCAAGCAGTTCCCCTCCCTCTGAACAGGCGCCCTTAACGACCAGAGGAGGAACCACATTAGCAACCAGGATATTGCATGTTTTGGTGAAGGGGGTTCCTATATGAAGTAAACCCCCAGGAGGCACGGGGAGAACATGCATTATTATCATTATGCACTATTTCCCTTTTTGCTGGGGGACCCCTTGGAACCTCTCAAGGACCCCTGGGGGTCCCCGGACCCCACTTTGAGAACCACTGCCATAGCGGAGGAGTTCCGTCGCTGGGACTTCCCCAACTGCCTTGGCTCCATAGATGGAGAGCACATTGTCATCAAGGCCCCCTCCAACTCCGGCTCACTGTAGCCTACTTCAACTACAAGGAGACTATTGTCCTCTTGGCAGTTGTTGACCATACTGCCGTTTCTGGGTGGTGGACATCGGCGGATGCGGGAGAACCAGCGAGTCAGTGAGGGTAGGTCGCTCAACAGCTCCGCTTTTGGAGAGAGCCTCCGAAGTGGCACCTTGGACCTCCCACAAGATTCTGTGATTCCAGGAGCAGAGCAAGTTTGGCATCGCCCATCCCTACCGCTCTCTCCACCCCGCATCCCTCTTCCTTTGCACGGCGAACACATGCCACCTCTGGACAAAATTGAGAACTCTTTTTCTCTCCTCACTGCCTGCTTAAGCCATTGGGGTTTATGTGAATCTCCTCAAAATACGTCCCAGCTTCGTCTTCTGACATGTTTTTGCCAGGCAGCTGGCTGCCAGCCTACACCTGGCTATGTCTGAAGATGATCAAGCTGAGCAAGTATCCAAAATCAATACAGTTATTCTGATTCTGATTCTAGGTTGTAGTTAGCTCTTTCGTCCTCATGGTGGAGCGCTTGTTCCACAGATGAACAGACAGCAGTGCAGTCATGCCAGTGCTGTAGTACACTCAGCTGTACCACTAATATTACTGCAACCAAGCACTCTCACACACACACACGCACACACACGCACACACACACACACACACACACACACACACACACGGACGCACACACACACACACACACACACACACACACACACACACACACACACACACACACACACACACACCCACACCCACACACACACACACATATCCAATCAAATCTGCTGCCTGCTCTTTTTATTCACTCCCAGTTTCTCTCCTCATCTTCTCCCCCTCTCTCTCTCTCTCCTCTTCTTCCTCTGAAACAAGACTCAGCCAGAACAAAGACCCATATGTGACTGTACCTGAGCCATGTGTGTGTGTGTGTGTGTGTGTGTGTGTGTGTGTGTGTGTGTGTGTGTGTGTGTGTGTGTGTGTGTGTGTGTGTGTGTGTGTGTGCGTGCGTGCGTGCGTGCGTGCGTGCGTGCGTGCGTGCGTGTGTGTGTGTGTTGCTCTGCGCTCCAGCAAAGTCCCAGTGCTACTGTATGGCCTGACAGATAAAGACACACACACACACACACACACTGCAGCTCTTTTTCTCCAGTTGTGATGCTATGCTAATATTCTGAAAACACAGACTGATTCTAATCATGTAGCCAGAGTTTATAGTCTAATAAACCACAAAGAAAAAACACTCGAAGGGGCAGAATTCCACACGGCCATGGTAATTCTGACCTCTAGATTCCAAACTCTAATCTCTCATGATAAATAGCCTACTCAATTGAGAGATTAATGTATTTATTGTGTTAAGATACATTTAAAAAAGATGAAAATAACACCAAAATGTGTATTTTAACAGGGTTAAAGAAGTGACAGATGTGCATTTTAACAAGTTAAAAAAGTGCCTGATTTTGACTACTAGATTGACTACTAAACTCTAGAATATCTCATGACCCAATTGAGAGTTTAATGCATTTATGTTAAGTTATCTTTTAAAAAGACAAAACAACAGCAAAATGTGGCAAGATAGCTTAAAAATAGGCATAGAACCCTGGGAAATTCAGTGAGGTCAAAATGACCACCTATGGCCATTCTACTGTAGGTAAAACAATCATATTTTCTTCTGTGTAATGAATATAAAAACTATTTTAATTAAAAACACAGACACTTTTAGGAAAAATCAGGTTTACCACCGGCATTGTATTTTTTCAATTCAACAAAGTTATTGCACATATACATTTCAAAAAGGTCAAAATGACCAGCGTGGCAGTTCTAGTGTTAAGGAAATTAATATCTTCAATATAGTAAATACCTTCTGTATTTATACTGAGTTTACGGCTTTCAAATAGATTATTTGGAAAAAATGATTAAAATCAAAATGTAATTAATTTTGATTAAATGTATATTTAACTGCATGTCAAAATCACATGATAACAAAGAAAAAAATGCAGCAGACTGAAACCTGATTTTATTAGATTGATTTTGTTTCTGACTCATCGATTGGTCTGTCCGTCCCTCAGGTGAACAAGTTGAGGGGAAAAACACTTTTTTTTCCTACCAAATGGCAACTTTTCTAATGGTTATGATCTAATGGCAAGTTTGATATTCTTATTTTTGAGGTAACATTGTGGTTACTTACTGGCAAAAAAAAGCAAGTTGAGGAAGCTTTTCTGCCATTTTTGTGGAGAAATCACAGGGATTTTGAAAAATTGCAAGCCCCTGCAAAAATATTGCGGACATTGGTGTAATTTGCACTAATTATTGTGATTGCAAAATGACACTTTCTTGCAGGGACTGATATTCAGAACAATATGCGTGTAGGTACTCCACCAGCCTGACTCCATCAAGCTGCAGGAGAGGCTGAGGCCACCAGGAACACACCACTTTACGCTCCTGGAGTCCTGGCAATTAGGAGAACAATTGTGTGTGTGTGTTTGTGTGTGTGTGTGTGTGTGTGTGTGTGTGTGTGTGTGTGTGTGTGTGTGTCTGTGTGTGTGTGTGTGTGTGTGTGTGTGTGTGTGTGTGTGTGTGTGTGTGTGTGTGTGTGTCTGTGTGCGTGTGTGTGTGTGTTTGTGTGTGTGTGTGTGTGTGTGTGTGTGTGTGTGTGTGTGTGTGTGTAACCTACTTAGCCATCTTCCTGGACTCACTGAGATAATGCGAAGGATCGCCCATCTACTACACCCTGGAGAGAGAGAGAGGGAGAGAGAGAGAGAGAGAGAGAGAGAGAGAGAGAGAGCGCCAACAGATCAGATTAAAATCCTCTGTGGGAATTCTATGCAGGATAATCCTCCACTCCTCTCAACACCAGCCCAGTCTCTCTCTCTCGCTCTCTCTCTCTCTCTCTCTCTCTCTCTCTCTCTCTCTCTCTCTCTCTCTCTCTCATCCTCGTCTCCCTCTTCCCCCTTTCTCTCGTTTTCCCCCTTCATTCTGTCTCTATCGCTAATCCTTTCTTCTGTGTTTGTGTGTCTTATGTGTGTGTGTCTCTCTCTCTCTCTCTGTGTGTGTGTGTGTGTGTGTGTGTGTGTGTGTTGGCAGGTATGATTACAGTCGTATGTTTGCCTGCTGACAAACAGCTTTAACCTCTCCTTTCTTTTTTTCTGTTTGACTCGAGTGCCAAGAGACAGACAGACAGACAGACAGACAGACAGGCAGGCAGACAGACAGACAGACAGACAGACAGATAGACAGGCAGGTAGACAGACAGACAGACAGACAGACAGACAGACACACAGACAGGCAGACAGACAGACAGACAGGCAGACAGACAGACAGGCAGACAGACAGACAGACATACAGGCAGACAGACAGGCAGACAGACAGACAGACAGACATACTGTAGAGCTTGTCTAATTCTCTTCCTTCCTGTAGCGATGTCACCTAATTATTAAAGACAAGAGGTGACAATTGGTATTCTGACACACACACACGCGCACACACATACACACACACACAACACAAACACGCACGCGCGCACACCATGCATTGCTCACACACTTGCACGCACATGCACGCACGCACACACACACACACACACACACACACACACACACACACACACACACACACATACCTATGTCAGGTTTATAAGCATCATTTTCATCATCGGCATAGCAACCACACTGTGTGTGTAAGTGTGTGTGTGTGTGTGTGTGTGTGCTTGAAGCCCATGAGAATGAGTGAGATAGAGAGAATATGTATTCATATACAGAGAAAGAGAGAGAGGGAGAGAGAGAGGGACAGAGAGAGATGCAGAGAGAGAGAGAGGGACAGAGAGACATGCAGAGAGAGAGAGAGAGAGAAAGAGAGGGACAGAGAGACATGCAGAGAGAGGGACAGAAATGGGGAGAGAGGGGGGGGAGAGGCAGCATTACAAACTATATTCATATTATTCCTATATTATAATCTTTTTACTACAGTTTTAATGTAGTTTCCCCAACACTGTGGAGTACAGTAGCTCTCCAACACCATGGAGTAGCTCTCCAACACTGTGGAGTAGCTCCAACACTGTGGAGTAGCTCTCCAACACTGTGAACACTGTGGAGTAGCTCTCCAACACCATGGAGTAGCTCTCCAACACTGGAGTAGCTCTCCGACACTGTGTAGTAGCTCTCCGACACTGTGGAGTAGCTCTCCAACACTGGAGTAGATCTCCAACACCGTGGAGTAGCTCTCCAACACTGGAGTAGCTCTCAGCTCTCCAACACTGTGGAGTAGCTCTCCAACACTGTGGAGTAGCTCTCCAACACTGTAGAGTAGCTCTCCAACACTGTGGAGTAGCTCTCCATCACTGTGGAGTAGCTCTCCACCATAAACCGTGTTTACATTTGTATATTGTTACATTAGAGCACATCAGGCTTGTATTTACACTAGTCAGCTCTGTAGTGGTTTGGGGGAGCAGTACAGTAGATGTAGTGGTTTGGGGGAGCAGTACAGTAGATGTAGTGGTTTGGGGGAGCAGTACAGTAGATGTAGTGGTTTGGGGGAGCAGTACAGTGGGTGTAGTGGTTTGGGGGAACAGTACAGTAGGTGTAGTGGTTTGGGGGAGCAGTACAGTAGATGTAGTGGTTTGGGGGAGCAGTACAGTAGATGTAGTGGTTTGGGGGAGCAGTACAGTGGGTGTAGTGGTTTGGGGGAACAGTACAGTAGGTGTAGTGGTTTGGGGGAGCAGTACAGTAGATGTAGTGGTTTGGGGGAGCAGTACAGTAGGTGTAGTGGTTTGGGGGAGCAGTACAGTAGGTGTAGTGGTTTGGGGCAGCAGTACAGTAGGTGTAGTGGTTTGGGGGAGCAGTACAGTGGGTGTAGTGGTTTGGGGGAGCAGTACAGTGGGTGTAGTGGTTTGGGGGAGCAGTACAGTGGGTGTAGTGGTTTGGGGGAACAGTACAGTAGGTGTAGTGGTTTGGGGGAACAGTACAGTAGGTGTAGTGGTTTGGGGGAGCAGTACAGCAGGTGTAGTGGTTTGGGGGAGCAGTACAGCAGGTGTAGTGGTTTGGGGGAGCAGTACAGCAGGTGTAGTGGTTTGGGGGAGCAGTACAGCAGGTGTAGTGGTTTGGGGGAGCAGTACAGCAGGTGTAGTGGTTTGGGGGAGCAGTACAGCAGGTGTAGTGGTTTGGGGGAGCAGTACAGCAGGTGTAGTGGTTTGGGGGAGCAGTACAACAGGTGTAGTGGTTTGGGGGAGCAGTACAGCAGGTGTAGTGGTTTGGGGGAGCAGTACAGTAGATGTAGTGGTTTGGGGGAGCAGTACAGCAGATGTAGTGGTTTGGGGGAGCAGTACAGCAGGTGTAGTGGTTTGGGGGAGCAGTACAGCAGGTGTAGTGGTTTGGGGGAGCAGTACAGTAGGTGTGCATATTTAAGGAGACCATAAAGATGGTGGTCGGCCGATGCCCCAAAAATGCCAGAGCCACTTTCTGGTCCCAGGCCAGCCCTGCATGGGTACAAGAAATCACTGGAAATTAAGATTTACAGATTATCACCGCTCTCCTATTCACCTTATGTTGCCAGGCCCACTTTTTCTCTTCCTTGTCAGACACAATTGTATTAGTTCTTCAGCGTGCCGGCCGGCCGGTTGCCTTGTAAACATTGATGAACTGTAAACTATGAATGAAGTTTGGCAACATTCAGCAGCTACACTGCAGCGAGTGTGGCCAACTTCAGTCACATGCTCATAGCGTTACTGCTGCGACGAGCTGATGGCTATGCCGACCAGGTGGTCGGCATAACGTTAGTTACAAAAGTTATTCTTCTTCTAATGGCTTTCCGGCAGACTGGATAGACC